>NC_136500.1:81866809-81911809 GCF_053919585.1 Euprymna scolopes
GAGAGAGAGAGAGAGAGAGAGAGAGAGAGAGAGAGAGGTCACTTACAAAAGGCAATTCAAAGTTCGTATAAATCCTTTTTAAAAGAGTTCCTTTTTTTCCTCTGATTCCGTTCTATTGGTCGCCATCTCATTGTTTTAAGCGATGTCTATTTTCCCATTAGACTGCTTTTGCTTCTTTAGTCTAAGTTCTTTGCGGGTGGTATTTTCGTGCGTTCGACCACAACACTTCCAAATCCTCCCGGCCGAGTAAAGCCGACCCAAAGACGAATAATCCTTTCGTAATCTTCCCCTCATAGAGGAAAGGTAATATAAAGTTCACATTTCAGTGTCGAAGTCTGAAACACATTTTCAGGTAACCAGAAACCGCTGCCACGAATCTTGTGTTTTCGTTTTCATCCTGAGATGATTAATGTCTTCGAATTCTCCGTATATTCCAACTATTTTCATGCCTAGTTAAGACAGAGAAGCTGATTCTCTCACAAATTTTCCTGGTTTCGAATTCGCCCGAGACTCGTACCAACATGTCAGGTAACTTTGATATCGATGCCATTTCTTATGATGTGAAATCAGCAAACCTTTATTTTCAACCATTTTAATGTCTAGTTAAGACCGGGAAGCTGTTCACGAAGCTCTTTGGTCTTCTTTCCTTACCCAAGACCTCGACAAAATATGTCAAGTAACTTAGACATATTTAATCCGTCTTTCTTCTAAGACGTATTTCCAGCAACTTTTTTCCTTTATTGAGTCTGAACAGCAACTTTTCCTTTTAACTATTTTAATGTCTAGTTAAAACAGAAACCGTTCACGAAGCCTTCTGAGTTCTGGTCTCCTTTCCTTGTCCGAATCCTCGACAAATATGTCAAGTAAATTAGACATATTTGTTGTGGACCACGATATAAATACCCTAACTCGCTACAAAAGAAAATAATGAAACGAATGGAATGAAGGAAACAAAAACTCAATTGCTGGATAGAATAAACATGTCGTTTATTTTCTGTCAAAAATAAAATGGTTTAGGTGAAACACGTGTTCATTCAGGCGTTGACGACTACATGCGTGGAAAATAAAGGAATGAAGTCGAGGACGAGAAATAGCCGTCCCGCATGTAGAAAGGGAAGTAGAAAGGGCGTGTTTGCCTCAGCAAAACCGCGCGTTCATGATAGCAGTCGTCTTTTTTAATTATTAATCCACGTGGAAAAGTCTTCAACCAAGAGCTATAGACGCCGAACTTGCCTGGTTGATGAACCCAGGCAAAAAGGGAAGAAAAGAGGAAGTTGAATGGTGTTGTGGACTTTTATATCGGGGTGAGTGTTCTGACTGCACATGTCTAGAATTCCTTTCAGGGGAAGTGACGTTTCCCATGTGTGCGTACATGTGCGCGTATGTGTGCGTACATGTGTGTACGTTAGCGTGTGTGTGTGTGTGTGTATGCACGTGAATGTGAGCGTATGAGGATGTGTATATGCGTGCGTGTGTGTGCGTATGTGCGTGCGTACATGTGGGTGTGTATTTGTGAGGGAAACCATGTTCGAACATATTTAACCCATCTTGATGTTTTATTTAATCAAATAGTAGCGATTACAAACGGAGCTAAGTGATTGATTGCTATTGTTAACATAATTCAAATAAGTGTGATCACACCAGGAGATAACTCACGATCAAGTAGTAATGATCGAAGAGGGAGACAATTTATAGTTTTCTTATTCTCTTCTGAAAAAAGTCATATTTTATTCGTTAAAAGGATTCTCCTTGACCAATCAACAGACACAAAATTTTGACAATCTGAAAAAAAAAAAAAAAAAAAAAAAAAAATTAAAAGAAGAAGGAAAAGATACTTATGTTTTTTTTTCTTTTGAATGTAATTGTAATCCGGTCCATAGGGATATTTCTTCTTATTTTGAATGCGCCTTACTTGAATTTGGACACTAGTGAACCATGAGTTCTTTTTCGGCAGTTTTGTAGCTCTTGCTTCTTTTATTTTGTCCTTTAATCCTCACATTCCATAGGCGATATTTCTAACATAGGGATAAGAATTGCTGATAAGGAGGGTGTACCTGGAAATTCACCCTTGTCCGTTCGTCCATTCGTCCGTTTGTCTGTCTGCACTTTTCTCAATAGCTACGCCTTGGAATTTAAAAATTTTTTTGCACAGACATTAAACATAATATGAGTGGAAAAGTAACAGACCGTATTTTCCAGAAAACTCTGGTTGTCCCTCCCCTTCTCCTAGGGGTGTCTTTTGGGTTAAAATGGCTAAAATTGACACTTTTGTGCTTATTAAAAAAAATATGACGCCTTGGATTTTTATAAAACTTTCTGAAAAGTAACTAACTGATTTCTATATAATTTTATTTGCCTATACTTCACGATAACTCTTGGGTATTTCTCAGGGGCTCTTTTAGAGCTAATAAAAACACTCCATTTTTCAGACTATTTTACTATATTTGTCCAAAATTTTCTGTGTATGTCTATTTAGCAGTTTTGCATGGTGCTAAACTCAAATTTAAATACGTTAAGGCCTTGGAGACTTTTGGGGATAAATTGCGGGGGGGGGGGACCAAATGATGGACTTAGTCATTTTTTTATGCCTCCTTCACTGTGCATTCACAGGGGACCATGCATGCTTCACTTGTTTTTTTTTGTTGGAATCTATCCATTTTGTACTTATGATTGACTGGTTTCGATTTGAAGTAGTATTTTTAAACCTCTTACCTCAAATGGCTTTGTCTGGAGCGATTTCCATAAAAAAAAAAAGCTAGGAAGCCATCTATTGCTGATGTTAAATAACTCTTACTTATAGTTGGACTTCTAATGAAGCCGCAAAAAATAGTTTTACAAAAACTTTCCTTGTATTATTGTTGAATCTACGCATAATATCATTTACCTTTGTCTTGTGTGTCCTCTGTACATTTCTTTTGCTCTTTTTCACCCCAAAGCAGGCACATTGCCACTTGAACGTAACGGACTACTATTTGGGACCATGTCTACAGGGAAACTATCAGTTGAGAAGAGGGATGTCTGTTCGCACTGCCTTTAACTTCCTCAATGTTAGTATAGTCAGAGAAGCAAGAAACAGGGAGGAAATTCCAATGTCTAACAGTTCGAGGAAGAAACTATTAGAGAAGAAAACTTTCCAGCATCTGGAGAAGTGAAGGGTGAAATTTTGCTGCTTGTCAGATTAGCCGATGGTATTTAGGTTGAGGAGGGACACAACTGATACAAATTCGGCAGAGCACATTCCATTAAAGTATTTATAAAACTGACAACGAGATGCAACATTGCAGCGATGGGACAGGGTTTGGAGCTTCGTTGATTATAGGAGGCATCTTAGATTAGAGATTCTTCTTTGATCGGTGTCTAAGAGGAAGATAATTGTGGTTGTTGCACTAGCCCAGGGGTGGCAACAATACTCAAAGAATGGGCGAATGATGGCGTTGTAGAGATAGAGGATGCTGGCAGAATCTTTCCCAACTGTGGCAAGAAATAGTCGAATTGTTTTCATGTCAGAATCGTTTCAAGTTCCAAGTTGAACGACGATCATCACAAGATGATAAGCACTGAAGCCAATGCAAGCAAAAAATAAAAATAAAAAAAATATGGGAGCATTTTAGGAATGTTTGAAATCCTAAACTTAATATTTTCGATATTAACCCAAAAGGGTTGATATGCTGTAAAATAAAAGAACTGACTTTGCATGAACTTCCAATAAAAATATATATAGCAATGTGAATAAACTTATTTCATCTTTCAAAAACGTTCGTAAGTTTTCGAATGACCCAGTATTTTATTTTGATTAGATTTGGAGATTTAAGTTGTTAAGCTAATTACCACAGATGATGTAGATAAGATTGTCAACTCATTTGGGGTTTGAGTCAATGACCAAGTCAAATAGTCTTCGTGATATCATTTTCAGGGGTAGTTTGGTGAGTAGTGACAAAGAATCAAACCCCACACGTTAAAGTTATAAGAACGTTATTGCTAATGCACGAAAAAGAAAAAAAATATTCAAGTATTCTAATATATATATATATATATATATATATATATATATATATGTATTACAATACAATAATTTAAATAACTGCACTGACCTTTGATGTTCATATTTCAGTTGTTATTTATCCCTATCTGAGCATAACATTACTTGTTTTCATATTATTCATGTTTCTCGGTTATGCCGACATATTAAAATCGCCTGCTCCCTGTTACTTAAATGAATTTTCTGTTATTAACTGTTATTAATATCTATATTTGAATACAACATTAGAAAATATTTTTTCTGTTACACACACACGCACACACACACACACACACACACGCGCATATATATTAAATTATAAAAATATATATGGCAATTAAGCTACCCAACGCGGAATATTCTGTGTAGCTTAATTGCCATATATATTTTATAACTTACTACCTAGCTCTACCTATGTATTGTGCAATGTTGAAGTAAATACTGAAAATTTACGCATAAGATTATATGTTCATATATTAATTTATGTGATTAAATGAAGTGTCCAAGTTGTGGTGCCCCAAACACCTACCAGGCCAGACCCTGGAAGTTCCAGAACCCTTATTGCCATTGACGCCCATATTTGCATCAGTCCTCATTGAATGTCCGTTTGCCATTTTAGGCTAAAGCCACCTTTTTGTTATCGAGATACACACTGATGTGTATTCCATTGCATATCAAGTAATGCCTGTGCTTGAAGCTTTTTATAGTGAGGAAAGACTTTGCACTGAGACAATCCTACTCTCTAAACAACTGCCACATTGAACAACAAAGAAGAGCAAGTAAACATCATTGGAAGCAGCAGTCGCCGCAGGTTTTATATCAGGGTTTTCCTTCTCCAAGAGAGGTTGCTTTCACTATGGCTTACGGGAGCGCTCTCCACCCACCATGCCATTTGATCCATGACTGCATGTGGAGTATGCTCTGGTGCCCAGCAACCTAAGTAGGTTGCTGGGCACCAGAGCATACTCCACATGCCGGTGGGTCATATATGCCATAGCTGACAGGGCCTAAGCTCCTCTGGAAGTTTCTGTCAGGGTTACCTCACCCTTAGCCTTTGATTAAAAGAACCTTGGCTCATGAGGCAGAGGAGGTCCAGTTATATGTCGCAGGATACTCGCCGTTCATCAGAGCCCCGTCTGCATGGCAGTGGTCACAACGTGCACGTGGGGTTGATTTGTCTGGGATAAGCACAGTATGACACTAAGACATCTGTGTGCTTTTAACACACGTCCACACCAAACCTTAACCACAATATATATATATATATATATATATATATATATATATATATATATATATATATATATATACCTTGACTACCATATATATATGCATATATATATATATATATATATATATATATATATATATATATATATATATATATATAAAGTAGTAGCGTTTGTATGTGTCTGTCTCCTACAGCTCATACCACTGGACCGATTATGACCAAACCTAGCATGATGATGGTCCCCCACCTAGACATGGTGCACACAAATTTTCAAGGTTAAGGTCAAAAGTCAAGGTCATAGCCTATGTATATATACTATCCTGCAGTCAACACCACTGGACCGATCATGACCAAATTTGACATGATGATGGTCTTCGATGGTGCACTCGATTTTTAAAGGTCAGAGTCAAAGGTTGAGTACATATTTGGTGCAGCTCTTCATTAACTCCCTACCTAGGGATGGTGCAGACCAATTTGAGGTTTGTCACCATCCCGAGGTCTGCAACCATGCCGCTGGCTATTTTCTTTATGAATATTTGGTAGTGATTATATATTACATGGTACCCAATATATAGTAGTGACTTTAAAAGTAAAAAAAAAAAAAATCTGACTTGCATGCCATGAGTTAGAATCGAAAACGAAACCAAAATTTATGAAGAATTCTTGGTAAAATTATTTAATTCAAGATTCAAGCAAGCAAGGAAGCAAGGATGCCTAACAGAGTTTATATATATATATATATATATATATATATATGAAATAATATGGAGGTGGAAGGACCTGGATACTCAACGTTTCGCCCGATCTATGCGGGCTTCTTCAAGAGGGATGGTCATTGACGAGAGAGTCGGAGGATTGGGGCTATATATAATGATGGGGGAGAGCAGCGTGTTTTCCTTATGTAAATTAGATGTCATATATACATGTATATACATTTTATGAGAGAAGAACTAATTAGAGTAAACTAGTGTAGTGGATTACGTCTAAAAGATAAAATATCGTAGAGATTAAAAATTGTGTTTGGAAATATAGCGGTGATAGATTAAATAAATAAAATGACACGAGATTACGAAAGAATTTTTTTTTTTTTTTTTTTTTTTTTTTTAAATTAGAAATAATTGAATTGGGATAAAATAGCGCAGTAACTTAAAAGATGGTATCTAAAAATAAGAATAGGAGGTGATAAAATGGAGTCTAAAAATAGATAATGATAAAATACAGTAAATAAGTAAAATAAAAATAAAATTAAGTGAAATTACGAATTACGAGTGAATGATATTTTAATTTTTCTCCCTATATCTTCCAAAATAGAGAATATCACTGATAAATTAAACAAGATTGAACCCACTATTAATTATACGTATGAAAGAGAAAATAACAACTCCATACCTTTTCTGGACATCAACATCATAAATAACAATGATCATCTAAGTTTTAAAGTCCATCGGAAAGTCACGAATAAAAATGATTACATACACTTTTACTCTCATCACGATGATAAAGTAAAAAGAGGTATTCTAATAGGATTTTTTCTTAGGGCCCTGAGAATATGTAGTGAAGAATACATCGTGGAAGAATTTGAGTATATCGAACGTACATTCATGAACTTGCAATACCCTCAACATTTTTTGGCAAATACAAAAAGAAAAGCACTAAAAATTTACCATAACCGAAACCGAGACCATTCCTTAAATAGCCAGATACACAACAGACAATTAACATTACCAACTAATAAAAACAACGACACAATATATAAGAACCTAAATAAGACAGGCATTCAAATAACAAAACTAAACTCTTTAACAATTAGGGATCTAACACGTAAAATTATAACTAACACCAACATTAACACCAAAGCCGGAATATATTCCATACCCTGCCTTGATTGTGGAAAAATATACGTAGGAGAAACTCAACGTAATTTAAATAAAAGAATATATGAACACAAAAGAGATGTAAAAAACAACAATACACTCAACGCCATATTTTGTCACATCATGGAAAACGACCACCATTTTGATTTTAACAAAGCAACTTTCCTTAAACACATACATAACAGATCCACACGATGTTTAATTGAGTCAGCTATAATCTCCCATTCCAGCAATATAATTAAGCAAAGAAAAGGTTTTTTCCACGTTGCTCCCTTTCTGTCGAAAATAATTATCAAAGAAAACAACTTAGACACCGGTTAAACGCGAAAAAAAAAAAAAAAAAAAAAAATTCGTAATTTCACTTAATTTTATTTTTATTTTACTTATTTACTGTATTTTATCATTATCTATTTTTAGACTCCATTTTATCACCTCCTATTCTTATTTTTAGATACCATCTTTTAAGTTACTGCGCTATTTTATCCCAATTCAATTATTTCTAATTTAAAAAAAAAAAAAAAAAAAAAATTCTTTCGTAATCTCGTGTCATTTTATTTATTTAATCTATCACCGCTATATTTCCAAACACAATTTTTAATCTCTACGATATTTTATCTTTTAGACGTAATCCACTACACTAGTTTACTCTAATTAGTTCTTCTCTCATAAAATGTATATACATGTATATATGACATCTAATTTACATAAGGAAAACACGCTGCTCTCCCCCATCATTATATATAGCCCCAATCCTCCGACTCTCTCGTCAATGACCATCCCTCTTGAAGAAGCCCGCATAGATCGGGCGAAACGTTGAGTATCCAGGTCCTTCCACCTCCATTTTATTTCATATCGTCGGATTTAATCCAGCTCAACAATCATATATATATATATATATATATATATATATAGTCATCCACATACAGTACTGTTTCGCTGTTTCACAGCTCATCAGTGCGGCTAGACAGGCAACTACCTCAAGCCAGGATTGAAACCCGACAGTTTATACGGCAGTCAAGGCTTCTAACCATTACGCTATTGGCGGCTGCTTGAACGAGTAGTGAGTTTAACGATGTTTTGATATTGCTCAATGCACACCTCCAAACACTCGGGCAACGCCGGGCACCCAAGCTAGTTTATTTTAAATTGTATTTAAATGTTAATTCACTAATTTTTGTTTAGTTTTTTAAAGAATATCCCAGATTTACTTTGGTATAGACCCTTCTTTTCCTCTACCCGGATGAAAGCATTTTTTGAAAATCTAGAATAACAAATTAACATTTTGGTTGACATACAACATTATCCTTTGCTTCTTTGCTTAATGATGACGAGTTAATTGGTTTAGAAAAATTATGGATTCATTATTCCAATAAGCTAAGATCTGCTGATCTTTTGAAGTTGATATTT
This sequence comes from Euprymna scolopes, assembly GCF_053919585.1. Classification (NCBI taxonomy): domain Eukaryota; kingdom Metazoa; phylum Mollusca; class Cephalopoda; order Sepiida; family Sepiolidae; genus Euprymna; species Euprymna scolopes. The sequence continues at coordinate 81,875,340 of NC_136500.1, forward strand.
TTTTTTATGTGGACATGAATTAAAAAAAAAAAAATCAAAAGCAATACAGCCCTCTCCTCACCCCATTAATTGACTTTTAACTTTATAAATGACTAGCAAGGAGACCCGACGTTTTTCAGTATTAAATGGGGAACATTACTATCTCTTTTTACACTATGCTTAAAGAAAGCCTATAGTAAACTGCAACCCGAAGGCTCTCTTTTCTTTAGCTGGTACACCAACGTGTAAGGGAGAATGCTACTCGTTTTTTAGGATTACTCCACTTACTCTTGACCCGCCCTTATAATGCTGAGTGTTTAGCAAGGAGCATGAAGTATCATTTTTAACATCTTTGGTATGACTTCACTGGCCCATTAACGACTACTCTTAACATTATGCCAAATATTAGTTTCATTATTTTTAATGGCCTTCGTTTCATCCTCTAATTTAATTTCATTATACAGTCAGAAGTAGCTAAAATCTGGAAAACTCTCTGAATTGGTGTCGTGTACATCTGGTTTAAATTTATTAATAATTGAACGTACGTCATAGTCATGTTGACACACTGGTTTCTGTTAGATCACCAAAGTTAAGTGACGTTGAACCTGGCCAACTATATATACAACGGTCAATGGAGGAAAAAATGGGTGACCATTTGATAATACCAAGTGCTGTATGTGCTCGGAGCCTGGAGAGGAATGGCCGCCGCCAGACTATTCTTGCTAATGACATGCAGCACTCCCACGACCCCGGATGGTTGAGGAACTTGTCCATGTCCAATTGAAAGGAGTTCTGCATCCATATCTTCTTTAGAAATACAGCATACAGAAAGACATGTACAGATTTGGGATCACTTCCATTGTCTTCCAAAAGAAATTTATAGATATTTAAACTTCATCAAAATAGGATATATTTGAAGTTTTAAGGGAGTTTAAGCCTTTATATCACGCTTAAGAGATCATTTAGGAATTTAAGAACACATCTATATGTCAATCAAAAACTTTGAGATTTTGTTGTTATATTTATTTGCAGATATGATTATGTCATACTACGGATGACTCTCTGGAGAGTGTTAGGAAGTGATACATAAAAAAAAAAAATAACAGAGGGAAAGTTGTTGGAAGTAAATGACCCAGAACAATAGGAAAGAAATATTCATCAAGGCACACAAAGGAAATCGGAAATAAGATAGTGAATCAGCTGGGAATGGCCGAGATGGTGAGTCACTTCCACTTATCAGTCACTCTGAGACAAATACAAGATTTTTTTAGGATTTCTGATCCTGATTCAATAAATTTAGGAGTCAGAGTTAGTTTAGTGACAGTTTCCAGCTTGAGACAATGGATGGTGGATAGCAGCTCTAAGCCCCCCCCCCCAAGAGAAATTGGAGAGATTAGAGGCAGATTAGGCACAACTTTAGCAGATAAGGAGATTTACTGATCAACTGGCAGACAATTAAGATGTGGATGTTAATGTTTTGAAGATCATTTTCCGTAAGAGTATACCATACACACTCAGCATACGACTGATATGTGTCAGAATTTGTGCTTTCTCTTGTGAGTTTGCGCTGTTGTATTTTATTTTTATATTTGTAAACCAGTATTTGCACCCTTGGCAATTGACAAAATAACACAGCTAGAAGAAGAAGAAGAAGAAGAAGAAGAAGAAGAAGAAGAAGAAGAAGAAGAAGAAAACAACGGCAAACATCGTTGGGGTTGACGACTGTTGAAAAGGAGACGCACATGGCTTCACAATTATACTGTATGACAATTTAACACAATAATGGTTGCAATGCATGACGAAATGTTGAAATATGAATGTGAACATAATGCACTCAGTCTGCTAATAATATCCATTAAAGCAATTGGAAAAAAAACTGCTACAATTTGAACAGTTGTAATGTTCCTATTTACAATGCCTCTCCACTGGACAGAGTTAGCCACCAGGATCGTTTTTTAACATGGATAGAAAGAACAAAAATAAAAATTGTCTCCATCGTGAAGGATTTCTCCTCCACTGAGAGAGAACAAGAAATTGAAGTGTAGGATCTAAAGAACAGATACTACACTTTGATCTTGGCTTGAAGCTGTAATGTTGTAATTACATTTTAACACGTTACCGATGTTGTGGCAAAGAAACAAAAGAAATTCGACATGAGTCTTTTTGCATTGTAAAGAAAATCTATTTATTATCAGTCGTTTCCACACCAAACTACTGACACGTATTTTCGAAACCAACAGAGTATGATCGCATTCCTGCATTTCCCCTCGGAGTCAATTAATAATTTTGTTTTGTTTGGTTTGCAGCTATAAACAGCTGTTATGTCTGTAATTGGTTCCACTTTATGCGAGCGTCCAAAAATCTTGTTAAAAGTTTAGGGGATAAATGAATCTTGCATCTTGTTTAAAAGTCCCTGTCGTGCCGCCACTGGTTAAAAAAACCTCTACCACATCCTTGATTGCTTAAAAGTCTCTCTTCCTGCTACGTGCCTTTTTTTCCATTCTCTTTCTCTGATCCAGCTGTGATATCACGCCCATGCTACGGCCTGGTTATTTGCATACATGTTAATGGCCAATGCTAGATCATTAAGGTAAAACCTGGTAATATGAGATTACTAATGAATCCATGTGAAAGCTCTACCGGGTGTTAATTGTGATATTATGGACTAGCCACTCCATCCACCCAAAGTATTAGAAAATGATTTTAAAAAGTGGAAAACTATAACAAAAAGAGGAAATAGTTGATTAGCAAAGCAAGAATATAGGAAGTGACGTTAGTAGAAAGACAATATGGAGGAGGTGGTTCACCTAGGCACATGAAGGTTACCTGAAATAAGATGGATATTCATAGCGTTGCAGTGACTGTGACAAGAGACTGGACATAGAGGTCAATATATTTAAAGACAGTTTATGGACCATAAGTTTTATAGACAGTCTTGTGCTTGCAACAGTTGACGGCAGTTTACAGTTTGTGACAGTTGAGGCAGGTTGCAACTTGGACCAAATCGGAAGAACATTATGAGATCCAGGTGAGCAGATGAAGTGATCCACGAACTAACAAACATGGCCTCGACAGACAATTAAAGTGTGGACGTTAGCGTTCAGAGGGACGGTTACCTTGATGGTGTCACACAGTGCATTCAGTGTACAACTGATGTCTAATGTGTCCGAGTCTTTTGTTTCTCTTGAGAGTTTATGTTTTTTTAACTATTGCTCACCTTCGGCAATCGCTCATGTGTGAGAGACGACAACGAGAAGAGAAGATGAAGAAGAAACCATGGCACACACAACAGCATTGAGGCAGCAAAGAGAGAGAACCATGATTTCACATGATGACGATCAGTTATAAAAATCAGTAGGCCATAAGAAACATTGAGCCTGATCAGTACCAGATGGCTGAACATTTGTAAATACCAGGCGCTGTATGTAGTATAACATAGTCGCCTATTTTTCTCCAACAGACCCAACATATTGTATGTAGACTCGGTCGCGAAAGTAAATGATAATGTCAACGCAACTTTTCTTGGTGGCGGAAAAAGGTATTTATTTTGTCATTTCACTTAACGAAAACAGCCACTCGCTATGAGTACAGGGTAGATGTTTTACAAAGTTAAACTTTTCTTAGGAGTAGGGAAAGAAAGCAGACTTTTGCGTTCGCAGACCATCACTGGACAACCTGCCAATGGTGGTTTCATTTTCCTTCTCTTTCTTCCCCTCATTTTTGCCTCCTTGTTCGGCTTCTATTTTTTTTTCTCCATATTCATCTCTATATAAATGTATTTGAGTCCATGACGTCATATTTATGCCACATGCCCAAATGCTAACATAATTCTGTTACAGTAGGAGGACGTAGACACCCCTTTGCAAAACCGCCCCCCCCCAAAAAAAAAACTTGTTATCTCCCCTGACCAGTATTATACATGCGACTTGGGACCACTTGTGAATTTAATATTCTCTTGATATTTCCTCCTTCAACACATTCAGGGTGAATACTACTAACATGGCATATCAAAACCATAAACAAGGTAAAATAACTCCAAAACTGAATCCTACATAAACTTAATTCATTCACTTATTTTGTTTTAATCAGATACTCTTCTAGAAAGACATCAAGCAGAAATCACTAACATCCTAAGTCAAAGTGTTTCTGTGGAATGAATTGGATTTGAACTTGCCACACCCAGGTTGTCAGTCTGTCTCATTAACCACTTAGTCTCTTACACCTCCTACATAAACGTAATGAAGTTAAGAAACTGCGCTCTGCTGTTCATTTTATTAACTAATGAGTCACCACTTATTAAGCCTAAAAGCCACTCAAGGATAACAGGTAATGAAATGGATAGATTATCCTTGTTGCTTGCCTCCCCACAAGTACAAAGTTGGACACAAAGTGAATTTTTATAATGTGGAGAAAATCAAACTCTCCAGAAAGGAGCACTCTGGATTGGGACAGAAATAAAATTACTTCAGTGTAGAAGGATTTCTAGTTTAGTTTAGTTGTTTTGTTTTATGGCCTATCAACCCATTTCCGGTTATTTGATGCCCAATCCTATCATTTTGGTGTAAGTTTTTATGCTTCAAGTTATTTATATCTTTAAATATTTATTTACAGTATTAGGTTTGGTTTGGTTGTTTTGCAAAGGACAATTGTTGTTTTTATTTTTGGCTTTTGCAAAACATGATTGAGCTTTACTAAAGCGAAGATAAAATAAACCAATAATATTAATGTTTGGTGAATTTTTTGTCAGGAAGTCGGTATCTTCAGACACTCTGATCAGATGACACCAACAATGATTTTTGTTTCACTGACCAAATTTTGATATTAATGATTTTGTTTGTTCTTCCTTATGAAACCGATTTTTAACTTTAATTATAAATTATCAATCATCTTAATATATATATATATATATATATATATATATATATATATATATATATATATATATATATATATATATATATATATATTGTTTTTTTTCAAGCGATAAACACGGTTAATATTGGCTTCATCTCGAAGTTCATTTTTTATTTACTTAGAAAGTCGCCCTTTAATTTGTTTGGACGTATATATAACAATTTTATTTATTTATTATTAGTATAGTATATTATTAACAGTATATATATATATATATATATATATATATATATATATATATATATATATATATATATATATCCTTCAGGAGGCAGTCACTTAGAATTAATAATAACACTTATGTATGAAAAATTAATAATAACACTTATATTTTTTTCCATAGACAATCATTGTCTTAATTTTAGGAGACTTAAACCTTGTTTTCGGTGTGTAGTTATACTCCTTATATATATATATATATATATATATATATATATATATATATATATATATATATATATATATACATATATATATATATATATATATATATATATATATATATATATATATATATATATATATATATATATATATATATATATATATATATATATATATATATATATATATATATATATATATATATATATATATATATATATATATATATATATATATATATATATATATATATATATATATATATATATATATATATACAGGGGTGTCCCAGAAGTCGCGCACCATATATTTATATTTTTTTTTGTTTCAGATTTTATTCGGCCCAGAAGTCACGCACCATATATTTATATTTGTATTTTTTTTTGTTTTAGATTTTATTCGATATGGGCGAGAAATTAACAATGCAAGAAAGAGTTAAATTGATTTTTATGTTTGGAAGAGATGGGGCTACATACCGCTTGGTAGCTAAAGAATTCAACCGGACTCATCCCGAGCGAGAAAAACCATTGAGGCATACCAATTTCTGCCGTTTGATCAAACGTGTCCAAGAAACAAGTTCAGTTGCTGACCGCGAGAGATGTAGTAGGAAACATCAACTATGGTTTTGGCGAATGTTGCTAGAAGCCCCGTGAATTCAGTAAGGAGAATAAGCCAGGAGCTTACGATTAGCAAATCATCAGTACATCGTATTCTTAAAACACAGAAATTTCACCCGTACAAAGTGCATCTTGTACAAGCTCTACATGGCGATGACACAGATAGGCGATTAGAGTTTTGTGAATGGGTGTGTAATCACCTGGATTCTTCGATATTATTTAGTGATGAAGCAATTTTTCATTTAAATGGGCAAGTAAACCGTCAAAATATGCGCTATTGGTCAGAAGTAAATCCTAACTGGCATGAGGAGGGTCATCATCAGACCAACCCTAAGATAATGGTCTGGGCTGGAATATGGGAGGAGGAAATCGTTGGTCCTTATTTTTTCAATACTAACAATGTCACCGGAGAAACTTATTTAGAGCTTTTACAGACCTTCCTGTTTGAATACCTAGAAAATGTTCCTGCAATTAGACGACAAAACCTCTTATTTCAGCAAGATGGAGCTCCACCACACTTTGCTATTTGTGTGCGTGACTACCTGAATCAAAATTTTCCAGAAAGATGGATTGGGCGAAGAGGTCCTGTGGAGTGGCCACCCCGATCACCAGATCTATCACCTCTTGACTATTTCCTTTGGGGACATCTTAAATCTGTAGTTTACCAGAATCGTCCACGCACTCTTGATGATTTGAAAGATGCGATAATAATTGAATGTCAAAAAATTACTACTGAAACCCTCATTAGAGTAAAAGATAGTTTTATAAAGAGAATCGATGCATGTATTCAGGCTGGAGGTGAACAATTTGAGCATCTATTGTGATTTTGATTAATAAAATTGATATTCATTGATATTCATATTTGTTTTTATATAAATCTACATGGTGCGCGACTTCTGGGACACCCTGTATATATATATATATATATATATATATATATATATATATATATATATATATATATATATATATATATATATATATATATATATATATACAAGCATCTTGTTTTTCCTTCCTCGATCGATTTGGTGTCTCCAAAGAATAGTTTTTACTTTGTAAAAATATATAGTCAAATACAAACATGCAAACTCATGAGAAATATATATATATATGTGTGTGTGTGTGTGTGTGTGTGTGTGTGTGTGTGTGTGAGAGAGAGAGAGGGGGGAGAGATAGATAGGTAGAGAGAGAGAGTGAGAGAGAGAGAGAGAGAGAGAGAGAGAGAGAGAGAGAGAGAGAGAGAGAGAGAGAGGAATTTGATGATGAAAATAAAAATTGAATAAATTACAATATTCATTAATTCATCAAAAATTTAAACAAGGAATTATAATAAAGAAAAATTCTTAACCTGTTGAAATTTCACCGACACCACTGGTAGTAGATCAGAGTTGAGTCTGGTGTAAAGGTTGCGAAATATCGCCAAATCGCGACCCTAACTCTATCAGGAGTCAAATAACACAAGATTATAAACTGTAGACTATAAACCTGTGTGCATGAATTCTATTATAGGTAGCAAGTAAGAAGGTTCTCTAGAAATATAACTTAACTTTTTTTTTTCAATAACACTATCAAATAGAAAAAAATCTGCTTAGAGCTACCTAGTCTGGATTTAGGTGGTATAATAAATACTTATTTCTATGCAAACAGAACTGTATTTGTTTCTGTCTTTTATTTAATAAGTCTTCCTTTGATACTATTATGTGATATGATGTGAGGGTGAAAAGATTGCAACGTCTGGATTTATTTGATGTATATTTTCTTGCTGTTCCTAATATTGACCATTTTGATAATCCCTTGTACAAAGAGACCTTAGAAACGCTAGGTAAACATTCAAGTTCTCTCCATAGACATTCAAGTTCTCTTTGTAGACATTCAAGTTCTCTCTATAGGCATTCAAGTTCACTCTGTAGACATGTGGTTGCTCTCTATAGATATTCAAGTTCACTCCATAGACATTCAAGTTCTCTCTGTAGGCATTTAAGTTCTTCCTGTAGACATTCAAGTTCTCTCTATAGGCATTCGTTCTTTCTATAGACATTCAAGTTCTCTCCATAGACATTCAAGTCCTGTCTCCGTAGACATTCAAGTTCTCTCTCGTAGACATTCAAGTTCTCTCTCGTAGACATTCAAGTTCTCTCTCGTAGACATTCAATTTCTCTCTATAGGCATTCAAGTTCTCTCTCGTAGGCATTCAAGTTCTCTCTATAGGCATTCAAGTTTTCTCTCGTAGGCATTCAAGTTCTCTTTGTAGACATTCAAGTTCTCTCTCGTAGGCATTCAAGTTCTCTTTGTAGACATTCAAGTTCTCTCTGTAGACATTCAAGTTCTCTCTCGTAGACATTCAAGTTCTCTCTGTAGACATTCAAGTTCTCTCCGTAGACATTCAAGTTCTCTCATCTCTCTCATCTTAGATTATATGTATATTTACTTTGGAAAACTCAGAGTTCAGAGATGTTTTTTTTTAATAATGTTTTACATAGTTATATAAGGTTAATCTTAGCGTGCAGTTTCATGTGACCTTTCTATCCGGCGTCAACTCGACTGAGTTCATTTAAAATTGAGAATTAAATTCACGCTTTCCACCAATTATTTCGTTAAATGTCTCCTGCTATTTGCCATAATTGTTAGAAATGATCCCAGAACTTGTCCAGATGATTCTGCCGTCTGCTACATGCTGCCATTTGATAATTGCAGAAAAAAAAGTAAAAAGATATCGACAGTATTAAAAATTGTTTCACCCATGAGAAGACAATTTTTTTTTTTGTATAAAGAAAAATACAAACGAAAGAAAAATGAAAAATAGTTTTTAGATTAAAATAAAAATAATGATGCTTGTTAAGATAATAACGGTTTTAAAGTAATTAATTTTGTCTGCTTTTATTTTAGTTTTTTTTTCTAACACCGATTTTAGAATTATCTCTTTGCAAAGAAACCTTTCTCATTGAGAGTACTGCTTTCTTTCGATAATCATTTTGGTGTTTGTTAACATAAAGTCGACAGATCGATTTTTAAAAATATGTAGTTGCAAGCAAAAACAGTACTTACTTAATAGTCATGTCGAAAATAGTAATATATTAAAAAATTACGAAAATTCAGCGAGTAGAACAACTGCTATTGTGTTTTTAGTAAAAACAAAAAAGTCTATCGCTATGTTCTAAAAATCAGTACGTCAGCCATTAAAGCAGCCAAAAGTGAGATAAGTATGTCCCCTGTATTCGTATCTTCAACGTGTTCACATCTAAGGAAAAATACTAAAAACACAATAACCTACAGAAAAAAACAAAACAAAAAAAAAAAAACCCACGCTATCAATTTACCCAAAGTAGAATTTTCACGACCCGTTGTTCTAACATTGTTGCTAAGCGACGACATGGAAAAAATGACTTTACCGATGATAGATAAATTAAAATAACGGTTTCGATTATCGATTATCAGTAATTATCGGGGGTATTCTGAAACAAAACTTAAAAAAGATGACTTGAAGCTCCGGTGACCTGCTATAGAAGCTGGATCTACTGCTATGACCCAGAGACCAAGAAACATACAAGACTTATACACTAAAGTTCTGTAATTTTGAAAGAAAATGTGTTCAGCCGTTTCAGAGTCTATAAGGAACGAACTTACACACAGACAAAGTTGCATTTATATAATTGTAGAGATAGAGATATTTATATGTGTATGAGGTACCTTCAATAAGTTTCCAGACTTTTTTCATATGAGCATTTTTATTGATAGTACACACATGAAACTCTACTCCCCTTCAAAGTAATCTTCTCTGACTGCAATACACTGATTGTACTGTTCCAACAACTCTGGAAGGCCCCATGGAAGTTCTCTAGTGTATGCATATGAATGACCTCTATCGCAGCCGCTTTCATCTCTTCTTGAGCTTAGGGAATAATTAAAAGACACAAGGAGCAATATCTGGACTATAGGGAGGGTGAGGAACTGTCTTGATGACCATCTTGGACAAATAGTCTGTTACAAGGATGGAATTGTAGACAGGTGCATTGTCGTGGCGGAAATGCTACTGACCCGATTTGAAGAGTGCTGGCCTCTTTTGACAGAATCTCTTCTTGAACTCCCTTAAAACCTCAACATAGTATTTCTTGTTCATTTTCTGTCTAGTGGGAACCCAGTGTATGTAGATCATGCCCGTGCTGTCAAAAAAAATGGACCATCATAAATTTGTGGGTAGATTTGCTCTGTCTGGCCTTCCTGAGTCTAGGAGAATCAGAATGCATCCACTGGGAACTGTTTCTTGGTCTCTGGGTCATAGCAGTAGATCCAGCTACTATCGCAGGTCACCAGAGCTTCAAGAATCTTCTGCATTTTCAGTTCCTTGCGAATAATTGTGTGTACAGTTCTCACACTGACATCAATTCTGTGCACTTATTGTCTCTATAGACACACGACAGTCCCTATCTATGGCTAATCAACTCTGGTGTTCTGACTTAATCATTCCACACCTCTCATCATCTCTCACAGGCTTCCTACTTTCCTTGAATCTCTTATGCCACTCAAAAACTGATGCTTGATTCATGCAAGATGGTCCAAAAGCAGTCTGAAGCATTCCATACGATTCTGTGGAATTTTTTTCCAAGATAATTTTATTGCATATCATTCTTATAAAATGTCTTCACGTCCAGATTGCACTTTTGAAATTCACCAGCTTTGACAATCAGGCTTTAGTAAAGTGTATTCCGATTCCTGCTGTAGCTGTTCATTTGAACATGAAATCATAAAAATTGGTAGATCATCTCATAAGATGTATAGCAATAAAATACTGAATTTTCAAGAGTCTATGACAATTTTAAATGCCTGTACAAAAAAGTCTGGAAACTTATTTAAGGCACCTCACACACACACGCGCACGCGTATAATTATTCTATATATTTATATATGTATATATACGTAAGTATTTATGTGTAATTATTCTATATATTTATATATGTATATATATGTAAGTATTTATGTGTAATTATTCTATATATTTATAGATTACAATGTATTTTGGACCAAGTCATTGCAAGGCGGTATGTGAGCTTCCTTTCAATGCACTACTGTGGGTCCCCAACTAGAGCAGACAATCGATTTAATCGACAAACGGACTTTTATGAGAATGGCAGGCAATTTTGGTCCATCCATTATTATATAAAGGTAATTTGTCCCCTGAACATCAGTAACATTACACAAGAATGCCTAAAAATTGGCCACATTGAATGTGATGTGAGGCTAGCAAGCATCACAAGAGCCAAGTAGTTAGGGATATCATAGGAAAGTTTCTAATGAAGCTGTGAACTTTGATGCAGACGAGCAAATGGAAGTTTCCAGACAAAGATCTAAACAGACTACCTTGGAATCGACTCTGGAGATTTGTGAAGAATTTTGAGAGCATTTCAAGAAGCGCTTCACCCAACTGCCCAACCAGTCCAGGATTTTAACAACTATTTGGCTGTCTCTACATCGAAGCGGCTAGAGCGACTGGTTGCGAAGACAAGATTATGAAGAATGAAATCTTGGCTGCATTGAAGTAGGTCAGTAACAATGCATTGCCGGGACTTGATGGTCTGCTCTATGAATTGTATTTTAGATTATCACACGTGTTTGTACCGATTCTGACGGATGTGTACAACCATTGGTTTGACTTGACCCCAGGTCAAGTACCCAAGGAAATGATCGCATTACTGGAAAAGCAGGATAAACATAGTGTGTAGGAACTAGACGATTGCGAGCATATAACTCTGCTAAACATAGTTAAAGATTTTGGTAAAGATCTTATTGAACCAGTTGCAGGATGATATTGGAGAATTAATCGAACCCGAGCAGAACTGTATAGAGGAAATTGATTGAGAACATCTGAATCATACGATCCTTGAGGGGATAAAAGACGACGCGGAAGTTACAGTGATCAACTTGGATCAGTTCAAAGTCTTCGATAGGGTCAGTCATTGCTCCTTGACATCTGTTTTAGAGACCGCCGGCTGTAAACTAAACTCCTACAAATGGGTCCTGTGTGTCAGCTTAATGTAAAATTGATTTGTAAGGGAGGCCTTCTATAAGGTTGACTCAACATAGTGTTTCTCATTTAACCAACACGTCGTTAATTAAATTACGTGCTTTATTGAAATAAATCTAGAAAAAATACGTACTAAGGTATATTTGATTTGAGAGGTTTCAAAATCTAGGCGACCTGAATAGTGAGTCCATCTCTCTCTCTCTCTCTCTCTCTCTCTCTCTCTCTCTCTCTCTCTCTCTCTCTCTCATATATATATATATATATATATATATATATATATATATATATGTATGTCCATATATCACACACACACACACACACACACTCTCTCTCTCTCTTTCTTTCTCTCTCTCTCTCTCCCCGCCCCTCTCTGTCATCAGCATCATTATCATTATAATAATCGTCGTTATCGTCGTCGTCGTCGTCGTCGTCGTCATCATCATCATCATCATCATCATCATCATCATCATCATTAAATTGTTAACCACAGCAACAATGAAGAGTATTTTCAAATTGATATAACAGACTAGCAAGGATACTCAGCATTACCCGGGATTGAATAACAAACTCCATGCCATTTTAACCTATTTTCTACTTTTTTTTATTTACATTTTATTAGATTTAATCTCTTTCTGTCTCTTTCTTTTTCTTTTTATCTCTCTGTGTCCCTGTCTGTCTCTCTGGTTCCGTCTCTCTGTCTCTGTCTGTCTGTCTGTCTGTCTGTTTGCCCTCTCTCTCTCTCTCTCTCTCTCTCTCTCTCTCTCTCTCTCTCTCTCTCTCTCTCTCTCTCTCATCTTATTGCCTGGGGCATCGCATTTCCTACTCGACGCACACAAATGTCAGGAAGCTGTTTTTAGGCTAAACTGAAAATTAGCACAAAACCCGGATTATTTAAAAAAAAAAAAAAAAAAAAAGAAAAAAAAGAAAAAGAAAAAGAAAAAAAGATCTGTCAAATTGAAATAGACTTATCATTCAACGGGCTTGGTGCTAATAAGCACATCTAACGTGATGCGTCCGTCACTTAATGATGTACAAGTTATTTGGAAAATCGACAGCATAACTTCGAGACCATGTTTTATATCTACCAAGGTGTCTCTTTTCGCAGGTTTTGCTTTCATAATAGCACTATACTAAATAGCAATAAACGTTACTATTGGCGACAGAAATTATTTTAAAGGAAATGTGGCTGGAAAATGGCCAGGAAACAATTTATTTTCGTTTACCGACTCATGCGCGGTAAAAAAAAAAATATTAAACATTTAACGCAAGTTTGTCGCACATGGGTCGGTAAACGAAAATAAATTGTTTTCTGGTCATAAAAATGCCGCCAATAGTAACGTTTATTATGAAAGCGAAACATGCAAAAAGAAACACCTTAACATATATAGAACATGGTCCCGAAGTTATGCCATCGATTCTTCAAGTACCTTGTACATCATTAAGTGGCCTCCTGCAGTCCTGCACCTAAAAATAGCTGCTCAAACGCAAGTACATGACAAGGAGAGCAGAAAGTAGATCTTGGATATACTTTCGACAGCCACGTAATCCTCGATTCTTTTATTTTGTCCTTTAGTCCTCACATTCCCGGAGCAATGTTTCTGACAAAGAAATAAGAATTGCTGTTTTCTAGATCAAAGTTTATTCCATCTCACACTTATCGTTGACAAGTTTTTGAATTTGAAGTACTACTTTTTAGCTCCTTACATCAAGTGGCTTCATGCCTTGTCTCGAGTGATTTCCATGAAAAAAAAATATGAGTAAGCAAACCAAAGCAAATTGTTTTAGAACAATTTCCCAATTCTTATCTCCTTTAAGGCAATTTGTCGGCAATAATAACGTACCACCGCACTCCGTTACTTGTCAAATTTCTTTTGTGCTCCATTTCTTCCTCTGCGTGATCTTTATTTGGGTCTAATCATATTTTCTTTATTTGGGTCTAATCATATTTATTTACCTCTATTTGCTCCGTTGTGGTTCTGTTACCTTAAATAAGAATCCATGTTCGCAGGATACCAACTGGGTCTCCCATGTTTTCTATCAAAGAAATCCCTGCATATCGAATCTTTCTTCTGAGCACACAAATTTTATATGTATTTGATGGCAATTTTTTCGTGGTTTTGCTAGTATATATGGCAACACCAGACACAGGCTTATTTTATCCATGATCCTGTTACAGGGATATTGGTCATCTCTCCTATATGTAGAAATAACAGTGTGCCGTCTTATCCATTGTATACGTTATTTTAGATATTTGCAATAAAGAATATTGATCTATATTTGTTTCAGTAGCCTATATACCTCGAAAATCAAGTGTTTCCGAACCTATATATATATATATATATATATATATATATATATATATATATATATATATATATATACTAGCAAAAATACGTTGACTGGGTTCCAAAACAGCCTACAGAAAATGGACTCTGATTTATGAAAGTATCATAGGTTATGAAAAGGAAGGGTTGTAAAGAGATAGCTTCGAATTTGGGGGTATCAAAACCAAAGCAAAATATGATGAAAGTAAAAATAAAATAGATAAACCCCATAATTTATTATACCATACCTGTTCACACTGAAACACTTATCACAATATTCTGTGGATCTATATTTAAAAACCTTGTTAAACTTTGTGACATATTTCTATTCTATGGAGGTCAGGTGCGAACGAACCCCCCATTATTTTACTATACCATATTTCTTCAAACTGAAACATAATTATCAAAGTATACTTACTCAGATATATATGAAAAGTCTTTATTAAAGTTTGTGCCTATTTCCATTCTGTTGAGGCCAGACGCAAACGCAGACCCCACAATTTTATTATACCATCCCTATTTAAGTTAAAACATACTTATCAAAGTATTATTATGTACATCTATATCAAAAACACTTGTAAAGGTTTTTTTAATTCTTAAATTTTTTTTATTTTCATACTTTGTGGACCAGGCGCGAACGCAGACCCCACAATTTTTATGAACCACCGTTCTGCCAGATCAAACATACCCATTCCTGTGTCTCGATACATCTTCTATCATTATATGTAATCAGTTTTTTAAAATAGTAAACCACATAGGAGCCGGTTCGTGACCACACACACACACACACACACACACACACACACACACACACACACACACACACACACACACACACACACACACACACAGCTTTATATTATAGATATATATATAAGAGCAAATAGTTAATAAAATATGTTAAAAAAACACTTTGAAAAAGAGTTAAAAACATATTTAATCTGAAAAGGAAACACTTGATTGATATGTGAGAGGCCAAGAGATTTTTTTATCTGTTTTCAACTATTTCATGACTGCTCATGCGTGTTCATGAAACATGACAGCTTCCTTATGTTAAGTATGAGTTGGTTTGAAAACACTCTTTGAATGTCATGTCAAGCTGGTGTAATGGCTATCGTACTGGAGTTTTTAGGTTTTGGTTGCGATCTCAACTCGAGTGCTTTTTTTTACAAGAAGTGAACTGTTTAGAAAAACATGATATTCGCATGCACGTGTTTCAGTTTCTATCCGTTTTTTGTTGCTGTTTTTTTTTTCTTTTAAGGAATTTAACGTTATGTTTCATACTTACACTATTTCCGTTCATAATAAATAAATAAATAAATAAATAATATTAATTAAAATATAATATTTATGCATATGCTACGACCGGGCAACGCCGGGTATATATATATATATATATATATATATATATATATATATATATATATATAATTATTTTTTACTATAATAATTAAATACCTACAGACACTAGTGTTTCATCCTTTCGGGAATCTTCAGTGCAGGGTGTCACGATTAATACCAGTCGAACGATTCCAACCCCGCATCACGAGACATCTCTGGCTCGATTAGCAAAGACCTAATCCATTCGGCTACCATTAACCGCGTGAAATAACGTCAAATTTTAAACATTTTAATTTTAATATTCATTTACGTCAGTCAGAGAGTGATCTAATCGTTATACGATGATCTATGCATTAGAGCTAAATTGACCGACTTTAATTCAACTGAAAGTGCTCAACGATAAGAAACGAATTTCTTAAAGGGGCTGTCATAATTTTTTTTTACTATAATAATTAAATACCTACAGACACTAGTGTTTCATACTTTCGGGAATCTTCAGTGCAGGGTGTCACGATTAATACCAGTCGAACGATTGGTATATATATATATATATATATATATATATATATATATATATATATATATATATATATATATATATATTTAAAGTGATGGTTGTGTTGTTCCAACGAGAGAAAAAATGTATATTTAAAAGAGTGTAGCCATCAACAATTGTGGGTTTTTTTTAAAGGTTTTCATCATATTTTTATTTTAAAATATTTTTATAACGCGTTTCGAGCTTAGGGTGTGCTCTCTTCAGATATTTTCGTAAAAAGTTTTTCTTTAAAATGGGAGTTTGTGGATATGCCTCCGCTGATATTAAATATGTTTTTCATAGTGGTGCGATGCGTGTGTTCAGTGTTTAGACGTTCTGTCTCCAACTGTAAGTGTTTCACTGTGACCGGTCAAAGTTAGTTTCAAAGAGTGTTTTTTAGTCCATATGGTGAAGGTTTTTATGGCTTCTTTAGGGTTCTTTTTTAAAGACTTTCTTTCCCCATGTATAGCATACACTCACACACAATCCCATACGCATACATATATATTCATGTACATGTACACATGCACACGCACACAGGCACACACACATACACACACGTACATACATAGAAATATATGTAGGAGCATACATATATACACATATACATACCCACCTACACACCCACACACGTACTCGCATACATCCACCGCTGACAATTATTTTTATTTTTTTATTTTTTATTTTATATATATATATATATATATATATATATATATATATACACACTTTTTTTTCCCCCCTACCAAAACACGCATGTATATATGCGCTTAATCATTCAGACATATGTACACGCACCCACACACACACACAAGTAAGATGGAGAATAATAGGTAGAAGATATATATACACACACATACACGCACATACACACATATATGTACACACATATATGTATGTGCACATACACTCACAAACATCCACATACTATGTAGGCACATACACATACACACACACATGCACACACGTGCCTTATTGTGCTTTTTTGTTGTTTCGTGTGTGAGGGTGCACACCTACCCAAGCATGCATGCGTGTAAGTGTATTTTGTGTTTTGCCTATTTATGTGTATAATTATGGAGAGACGTTTAAGGCGGGGTTAAACTTTGTTATGAAATTTTTTTCTTGAGTTCCTACTTAACCAAAACAGCAAACTAAACAATTTCCTTAAAACAACAAAAATAATAAAAAGCAAACGCCAACCCAAAAACCTAAAACGCATTCTTACCTCATCCAAACTCAATCAAGACGCAACAAAAGGAGTCACAAAATGCAACAAACAACGATGTGGAGTCTGCAACATAATATTAGAGGGAAACACATACACATTTGCGAACCCCATACAAACATTCAAAATTAAAAAAAACCTAGATTGCACCTCAAAAAACGTAATCTATGTAATAAAATGTCCAGCATGCGATAAATCCTACATAGGCGCTACAAAAAACCTTAGTAATAGAGTAGCCCTATACCGATCCAACATCAAAATCGCGGAAAATAGACACCTACATGTATCACAACATATACACACATGCAGTGGAGGCAGATTCGAGATAATGCCCATCTTCCAAACTGACAACTACTTCTACTTGCTAACTCAAGAAAAAAATTTCATAACAAAGTTTAACCCCGCCTTAAACGTCTCTCCATAATTATACACATAAATAGGCAAAACACAAAATACACTTACACGCATGCATGCTTGGGTAGATGTGCACCCTCACACACGAAACAACAAAAAAGCACAATAAGGCACACGCACACTTTCGCGGGTGCGCGCGCCCATACCCAGTACAGTACCATTTCTCTTAACTAAACAAACAACTAGAAATTAAACGTATGTATGTGTGTGTGCGCGCATGTGTGCGTGTGTATATGTGTATGTGCGTGGGTGTACACATATGATTGTGTATGCGTGTGTGTATAATTATATATCATCTGTTATCTATGCTACATCTTGTTTGTATGTATACGTGCACTTATGTTTGGGTGACCGAATCCATGTATGCATATGTGCATGGATTGGAAAGGAAACTTCAACCGATATATACATAAGGTGGGATGTATGAATATGTATGTGTGTGTGGGATTGTGAGTGCATGTGCCCATATATATATATATATATGGGTGGATGAGTGTATACACATCCGTATGTATGTGTGTGTATGTATGTATATATACATATGTATGCACATGTATGAGTGGGTAAATGTGTTCGTGTGAATATGGATATATGCGTATGTGTGAGCCCCTGCATATGTCTGTGTGTGTGCATGTGTGTGTGTATGTGTATGTGCCTACATAGTATGTGGATGTTTGTGAGTGTATGTGCACATACATATATGTGTGTACATATATGTGTGTATGTGCGTGTATGTGTGTGTATATATATCTTCTACCTATTATTCTCCATCTTACTTGTGTGTGTGTGTGGGTGCGTGTACATATGTCTGAATGATTAAGCGCATATATACATGCGTGTTTTGGTAGGGGGGAAAAAAAAAGTGTGTATATATATATATATATATATATATATATATATATATATATATAAAATAAAAAATAAAAAAATAAAAATAATTGTCAGCGGTGGATGTATGCGAGTACGTGTGTGGGTGTGTAGGTGGGTATGTATATGTGTATATATGTATGCTCCTACATATATTTCTATGTATGTACGTGTGTGTATGTGTGTGTGCCTGTGTGCGTGTGCATGTGTACATGTACATGAATATATATGTATGCGTATGGGATTGTGTGTGAGTGTATGCTATACATGGGGAAAGAAAGTCTTTAAAAAAGAACCCTAAAGAAGCCATAAAAGCCTTCACCATATGGACTAAAAAACACTCTTTGAAACTAACTTTGACCGGTCACAGTGAAACACTTACAGTTGGAGACAGAACGTCTAAACACTGAACACACGCATCACACCACTATGAAAAACATATTTAATATCAGCGGAGGCATATCCACAAACTCCCATTTTAAAGAAAAACTTTTTACGAAAATATCTGAAGAGAGCACACCCTAAGCTCGAAACGCGTTATAAAAATATTTAAAAAAAAAAATATGATGAAAACCTTTAAAAAAAACCCACAATTGTTGATGGCTACACTCTTTTAAATATATATATATATATATATATATATATATATATATATATATATATATAAATATATATATATATATATATATATATATATATATACCAAACTTTTTTCTGAATATTTGGTTTGCAGAGTTAAAGTTTTATATATATAGTGTATTTTAACCTGTAGCATACTTTCGATTTGGTTTTAACCAGCAAAAATTGCTGCTAAAGAGTCAAAATTGAAAACGAAGCAGTGGACCTTGGCAGAGTAAGTCGAATAAAACATTGCCCCCTGCAAAATTAAACATTCATAGCGCAAAGTCGTTTAATTTTTACTTTTAGTATCTGTGTATCGGTAGCTCAGGCGGTAGCGACCCTGGATAGATTAATAATGTCTAAGGCTTGATCCCTATACGCTCTGGTTTCGATTCTAGGGGATGGAACTGCAGTCATATTTTTTTTAATAACTTTTGAAATCATTACTATATATATTGGATAATACTCGATAAAGAACTAGCTCTCTAATAATGAATAAGAAATCTGTATGAATAAAAATATAATATTTTATGCATATTTTACGACTGGGCAACACCGGGTTTGCTGGTGCAAAAATAATGTCGTTTTAATGTAAAAAAAAAAACATTATTTTTGCACCAACCTCATATAAAAGTGACCTGGTCGGCGTGTGTATGCGAAAAGTCTGTTGCAATATTTTTTTTAATTCTAATGGGGTAGTTATTTAATTGCTGCCCACATCAGCAATATTTGGCACAAGGTATAGAAAGTGGGGATCTAAAGCAAGCTCACCATGAAGGAGGGGCACTCTTGCAATTGCAAAAATTGCCTGAGTAACCCCGTCGGCAATCCCCAGACGAGGAGCCTCAGGCGACAAGCAATAAACTTGCCCCACCTGAAAGTCGGGTGGTAAGGCCTGGGAGGGTGGACCGCCTGGGTGATACCCAGGCTGTGTACCTCAGTCCGACAGGTGCTGGGCCAGTTCCCGGCCCTTCACCTGTCGGGCTGAGTGTCAAGAACGGATCCTTGACGAGTATGACTACCCTATCTCTCTGCAGCCGAAGCCGCTAGGAGATATCCCATCATAGTTAGACTATAATGGGGTATGATCCTGCACAATTGGGAGATTCTATTTAAAAACGATGCTGCTAGGAACTGACAAATCAAATTAATTCACGTTCTGCTACGAACCAATCAGAAACCAGAATTGCTCCATAAAAATTAAACCTTTTCTGTAGCAACTTCGCATATGTTTTCTTCGTGTCAACATGGGAAGAATCTTTTGCTCTGTGGCTTCCAACTCAAGAACTATCTACTGAGAACCAATCACCTCCAGGACTTGTGTAGAACAACTAACCATCGGAAACTGTTCTGAAACTAAACATGGCTTACAACTATATATAATTGTTGGTTGCCTTAAGATAGAATGTTACAATACAAAGTCAAGAGTGACTTTATAACTGGGTTTGAATCTCCTGACCAGCAGTAATTATCGCTTCCTACACCAATGATTGCGTAAGCATGAAACACCAGTGTCTGTAGGCATAAAAATGTTTCTTAATGTTTATTTAAAACATGTGTATGTGTGTGTCTGTGTGTGTTATGCGGCAAATTTAATGTTTTTGTCTTTTTAGTTTTCTAGTTTCTGTTTAACTTTCTAATTATTTACTTTTTTGTATTTGAGTTGTCGCACGTGGCTCTCGTTGGGGACTACGATAGATAGCGTATGCGTGACAATGATAATAAAAAAAATAAAAATAAATCTAAGATTTGGCTCGTAGAGTCCCTGGGTTTTGCCTGATGAGGATGACAAGAGATCAGGGGTATCATTTTCATGCATAGAATTAGCCTTTTTTTTTTTTATTTATTTGGTTTGGTGGTCAGACTATTAAACTATAATCGCGTCACCGAATGATTGCCAAATCCAAATTTTTACTAGCAGGAGTACCCGGCATTGCCCAGGTGTGGAGAGATTTTATGGTAATGGAGCAACTGAGCCCCCCCCCCAAATGTTTCAAACAAATCAAAAAAATTAACCGACCCCCTAAAAAAATGAAAATAGCAGCGAGTACCGTGCAAGTGTAAAAAAAGAAGTAATAAGCAATAAGCAGGCAGGAAGGTTCGAACCTGTAACGCTAAGAGGAAAAGGAAGTGAAAAAGAGCAAACGATTTTGTCATCACGGCCAGCGTGACATACGACGCCACTGCCGTTCAACTTAAGCTTAGTCATTGCAAGACGTATGATGACTTTGCAAAAATGTCGACGAAAAAAGTGACCCTCCTTGTAAAAAACGGCCCAGTTGACGGTGAAAGAATTAATGTTTTTGGCTAATTTGTAGATATTTGTCGGCCGAGAGACTGAGCTTTCAAACGATACTAATTTTGTCAGTGTTGGTCGCGTATGTCGAAAGTTTTAGTTAGACATACAAACATACATACATTCACACTAACAGGCAGGTGAGATTTATATAATAGACTAGCTGGGGGGGGGGGGTAACCGGCGTTTCCCGAGTGTTTGGAGGTGTGTGTGTTAAAAAAAAAACGTTGGCTGGGTGTTTGAAGGTGTAAAAGAAAATAAATGTTTTAGCAGGAAGGTAGGATTGAACCCCGAAGCCTTGACGCGAAGGTGGAAACGAAAGGGGAAAAAAGCCAGTCATCTAACCATCTTGACCACGAGGAAAGAGGGATTGATAAGCGTGTTACTTTAAGGTTTATAAAGCGAAATATACAGGTGCGAGGAAGTGGTGTGATGTTTGACCTAGTTTTGCTCTGCAAGCCAGTTACTGTTTCCCCCGCTTTTCGCTTTTCGAAGACGTGGCGAGCTGGTAAAAGTCGGGCAAATTAAATAGACTGGCGACCCCATTGTTAAGTCGTAGATATTATCATTTAGGCAGGATATAAAAAGTTTTAAGAATGAGCAAGCCGACCGAGCAGGCGTTGGAAAAAAAGCCTTTTGCAGACATACACAAAAAGCGAACATACATACCTACATACACACACATTTTGCTTTATATATATACATATATATATATATATATATATATATATATATATATATATATATATATATATTTCCTTATTCTGGCCGTGTACGGATTATTATACGGACAATGTTGAGAATATTTATTAATTAATATATATTTGTCGTTAAAATTTCATAGAATCGGCAGTATTTAAGTGAATCCTGTACATTCAAATATATAAACCTATAAACACACACACACACACACACACACACACACACACACATATATGTGTGCAGTCAGCACCAACCCTATTCAGGGTTTAACCGGCTTCCTCCAAAGGAGGAAATTTCATGGGTGTATAAAATTCACAAGCGGTCCCCTGTCGCATGTATATCACCGTTAGGGGAGATGACGACGTTAGGTTTTTGCAACTTTTTGCAGGGAGGTGGTGTCGTCCTCCTACATACAGCACCTGGATTTCCCAATTTGGTCACCCAATTTAATAATGACCAGGCTCAATGTTGCTTAACTTCTGTGATCTGACGGGAACCTGTGTGTCAACATGATTATGCCGTATATATATATACCAGCACTAATTATGACTTCTTATCACGCTAGTGTTTCATGCTGTCGCAATTATCAGTGCAAGAAGTGACAATTAGTGCTGGTCAAATGATTCGAACCCAGTTGCAGAGTAACTTTTGACTCGATTTGCTACGATATTACTTCTGGAGCATCAGCAATTAACTAAAGAATTAATGGAAATTAAACACTTATAAATGCCAAATGAAGTAGTCCAGCGGGTTCAGGTCGGGGTAGGAGAGGGGGCAGTGATACAAGTACAACAACTTTCTGCGTGAGAAATGCTTCAAAAACCTAAGCGATATCAGAAACTTCGACAACAACGCCCAACATTAATCAACAGAAAGGCCCATGACAACACCCGACCGCACGTTGCTAAACCAACCCCGCAGAAGTTGAATGAATTGGGATACGAAACTCTGCCTCATCTGCCATATTCTCCAGATCTCTCACCTACCGACTACCATTTTTTTTAAGCATCCCGACAACTTTCTGCATGAGAAATGCTTCAAAAATCTAAGCAATATCAAAAACGTTTTCAGTGTCACCAGAACACAAGATTTTTACGTTACTGGCATAAATATACTTGTTTTGCACAAGCAGTTCAGCCCAGCTTCTTCGTTTGGGCTCTATGTACTGTTCATAACTTTATGTGCATATATATATATATATATATATATATATATATATATATATATATATTAAAAAGCTTGATTCATTTCCAGGTAACCTACGTCTAAAATTTCAAGTGTTTAGACCCAAAATTGGTGGAGGAGTTTGGTAGAGTCTGCAAAGGTCAACTCTTTCGACTTTGACCTCTTGGCAGCCAAATTTTCCCCCCAAGACTGGTTTAAAAGCTTGTTGCATGTCTGAATGCCCTCTATGTAAAATCTAAAATGTTTAGACCCAAAATTTGTTGAATAGTTTGCTAGAGATCGCAAAGGTCAAATCTTTTGAACTTTGACCCCTTGGTAGCCAAATTTTCGGCCAAAAACTCATTAAAACGTATGCCCTACGTCTGAATACATTGTATGTAAAATTTCAAATGTTTAGACCAAAAATTGGTTGAGCTGTCAATCTTTTTAAAACTTTTGACCAGAGTAATTTATTAGGGAAATGTACAGAAACGGACAGACACACAGACAATTTCACTTTTACAGATATATAAATTGGCGAAAATATGTTGATTCTAATGGTGTGTTTATTTCGATCAAGAAATCTTTGTTTGAGCCGAGATATGCTCATCTAAATTTAAAAGTTTAAAACCGCAAGAACTTTCTTGTCAACTTAATATATATATATATATATATATATATATATATATATATATATATATATATATATATATATATATATATATATTAGTCCTCACGCGAAAGAGCTTGACACAAAATGTTTTAAATAATAATAATAATAATTATAGAATAACAATAACAAAGACTTTCGCTGGCGAGGACTACTATTGACTGTAACCAGTTATACAGTCCTTTTGAAATTTTCATCTCTTTTTCTCGTTATGTACTGAATATTTGTTAATGAAACCTATATGAAATATGTTCCTTATTAAATTTTAAAGATATTCTATTCTGAAAGAAGTTTAAAAAAAATTAATCTAAAAAAGTTATTTTAAAGTTTTTGTTAAAAAAATCAGATTTTCTCATTATTTAGACCTGTATTACAAAGACGGGGTTGCAACAAATGAGTTGTAGTGTGATTAGAAATACAAACTGAAACAGAGAGAATATTCAGACCTGTAATAATACAAAGAGGGGGTTGCAAAAATGAGATGTGGTGTGAGGAGAAATATAAACTGAAATAGAGAGAAGGAGAGTTTTAAAATATAAATGCAATTTTAAAACATTATCTTTCATCTAGCAATTAATGATATAGATATAAAATTTTCAATGATTTTTTTTAAGTGCAACAGAATGTACATTACATAAAATAAATCCAAGGTAATTTTTTTATTCAATTTAAATTAAATTTTTATACCTTACTTTGTAAAATTTATAAAAGTGCACTTTGAAGATAAATAAATTTCAAATTGAATCTTGTACCTTTATTTTTAAAGTAAAAACATTTTGTTTAGCAATTTTCATGCCTTGGATAAAATGCTTTTCTCTTTCTTTCTTTCTCTCTCTCTCTCTCTCTCTCTCTATATATATATATATATATATATATATACAGAGACAGAGACAGACACATCAGCATAATATCTCTCTCTCTATCCACGTTCTGGAATGAACATGCTCCAAAAAGGAGGGATTATCATCCAACCTTTATTGTGGTAGATAATTTCCGTGCAAAATCTACCAACCATTTGTGTGTGTGTGTGTGTGAGAGAGAGAGAGAGAGAGAGAGAGAGAGAGAGAGAGAGTCTCTCTCTTTCTCTCTCTCTGTCTCTGTGAATGGTTTGTAAATTTTGTATAGCATTAATGTGTATAGTGTATATTTGTGAAAGGGACAGAAAAAATTGTAACTAAAATGTTGTATATAATGTTTATATATATATATATATATATATATATATATATATATATATATTATGATTTTCTTGGGGTACAAAACTTTATTAAGGCAATCATGAAGGGAAGACGTATTCCTTCGGAATTCATTTTATATTAAAAAAAAAAAAGACCGAAGAGAAAAGGAAAATGGATAGCGATTAAAAAATAAAAGTAAGGAAATAGAAAAAAAAAAAAAATCAAAACGAGTCAATTGACATGTTTCGCCCTCACGCATCAAAATTGGAATCGAGGGATTTATTTTTTAGTAATTTGTTTTCCTTAATGATAAAATCTAAAAAAGAGACGGGAGCAACAGCAATCGTATGGGGATGAATTTTAGAGGCTGATCACGTTCAAACCCAACAAGCAGTCCTTTTGCTTACAAAGGGAAGGCTTCCTAAGGCGAACGTGAACAGTCTCCAAGACTTTTAGATGATATACGGAGTGAGCTCGACTCAATACAGAGAATGAGTCGATGCTGAAGTTCGTTGCACAATCCCGGTATTTAATAAAGTGTTCCGTTATAGCGGATCCATATGTGTTGTTTACAGCGTCGGTAGGTAGGAATGTTCGATTCCTGATTTTGCTCGGTACATGTTGTTGTATGCGACTTACCAATTTTAAAGACGTTCGACCTACGTAGTCGGCACCGCAACCACATTTAAATGAATAAATAACATTACTAATATGATGAGGGGGTAGAACATCTTTTTTATTGAAAGCCATGAATGGTTTTGTCTTATACACAACACGAACATTTGAAGCAAAATAACATCCTTCAACAGTTGAACTAATTTGTTTGGTGAATTTTTCACTTACTTTCCCCAACCACGGCAATCGAATATAAACCGGACATTTATCCACCATATTGGGGTTTATTCGTAAAAAAATCTGCTCTTTTCCTTTTAATGGTGGTTTCAATTACATCTAAAGAATACCCATTATTGGACAAAGCATCTGTGATTGTATTTAATTCCTCATCCAATTTTTCTGGCTAACAGATCATTAGGGCACGATGTGTTAATGTCCAAATTAAATTATATTTGCGCTTGTTAGGGCAGAATGAATCCCAGCGTGTATACAGCCCAGTGAATGTTGGTTTGCGATAAATCGATGTAAGGTAACTAGATAGAGTTTTCGTTACCAAAACATCGAGAAACGCCAGGGCGGAATTATCTTCTCTTTCATACGTATACTTTAACGCCGGATGCATACTGTTTAGTAACGAGAAAAATTCGCTTGCCCCCGAATTACGATCAAATAGGCAAAACGTGTCGTCTACATATCTAAAGTAGACCAATGGTTTTATGGGTCCGGACATTAATTTTTCCTCATGGAATCCTAATATTGGCCAATATATATATATATATATATATATATATATATATATATATATATATATATATATATATATATAGAGAGAGAGAGAGAGAGAGAGAGAGAGAGAGAGAGAGTAGCATCACAGACCGGAAAGAAAACACATTTTTAAAGTGTTGTGTAAATACGCTCCATTGAATAACAAGGCATTTTTATGTGTACCTGATGACGAAAGAGGAAATGGACATGGCCGTGTAAACAGAAATGAATTAATAGACAATTTTATGTCGGCTGTCATCAAAAATGATTTTATTGTTATCACCTTATTAAAGGTGTGGTAATTGATTAGAATCTCTCTCTCTCTCTCTCTCTCTCTCTCTCTCTCTCCAAATATATATATATATATATATATATATATAAGTAAAATTGTGTGTGTGTGTGTACATTCCCTACCAAATTACTCTGTCAATTTTCAGTCTACAGACTCGAGATTTGACATAAGGGGTATTGAGGTTTGGGAAAATCTTTTTATTCGGTTTTCGGTCAGAAATTTGGCTGCCACGGGGTCAAAGTTCAACGATTTTCATCGGGGGAGGGGGAGTTACTTTCACTGTTATTATGTACTAATTTGAAAATAAAATTCTGACCAATTCCGCAAGGAATCTATTATATATATATATATATATATATATATATATATATATATATATATATATATATATATATATATATATATATATAAAGGAGCTCTATGTATGTATGTATGTATGTATGGGTCCAAGTAGAGGGAGATGGGTTTGGTAAAAAAGCAAGAAGGATTTTGGAGAGAGAGAGTGAGAGTGGGGGCGGTGGAGAAGGGGAGCGATAGATAGAGAGATAGAGATAGATAGATAGATAGAGAGAGAGAGAGAGAGAGAGAGAGAGAGAGAGAGAGAGAGAGAGAGAGAGAGAGAGAGAGAGAGAGAGAGAGAGAGATTTTAATATAAATATGTTACACTCTTTCCTCGGGCAACGCTGGGTAGATCTGCAAGCATATGCATACATCTTTATGGAGTTGAGTTACTGGTAAAAAAAAAATAAATAAAGCATATTTTAGTATGAACATTAATTACCATGATAAGATACACATAATTATTTGCTAATGATGCAAATAAAAAACATGTTCTGAGTCGATTCGACAACTGATTGAACAAATGCGTTCACAACAGCAACTATTGCCGACGTTTGCGCATGGGCGGTTTTTTTTTTTTTTTACTCTTTCTTTCTTTTCTTTTCTTTTTTTTTTTTTTAACTATGGACTCGCGGCTTATCAAATAAAAAAAAAAAAAACAAAAAAAAAACACTCGAAAATAAGAGTTAATGAGACTGAATTTTTGTCATCTGAAAACTGAGAAAAATTCTGGGAGCACTGACATTGGTCAATGATATGACCTTAATACTTATCGGGCAGTTTTTAACAAGTATCTGTTAACATTTGGAGTTGAAGACGACCAAAATTTTTGATATGTCCCAGAAAGGGATATATTTGTTTGAAATAGCTGAGTGGTCTGGGCTGCTGTAATCGAGCATTATAATCTAGTAAGTCGCCTTAATGAACGTTGGTAATGCGCTTAAGCTTTAGGCTTTTGGCGTATCTTTTAACGTCTTCCCCCGAGCTGCTACTCGTCTGTATTTATGGCTTACACCAGCCAATCATATTCTTCTGAGTAGGAACCTGGATGTATTCATATTCATTAAATCCTTGTGATCAGTGGTAGGGAACGTCTTGCAGCAATGGGTTCCACGAGCCTGAAGTCCTTGCAAATAAACTCTGTCTATAAAAATTCCACCCGACGTTAAGAACATGGAGGTGGGGGAGAAAGGAAATTTGTTTTCGATGTGGTAGAAAACGAGTTCCTACTGTGAATGTCTTACAAGGGGAGATCAAAGATTTGAGCTCAATCGAACATCCTTTTATGGTAATAACGATAGAGCAGAGAGAGACTAGCAACACCGCTTCTGTGAGAAAAGGGTTTCAGAGAAGAGAAAAGATCACTCTTCGATAATCTAACGGGAACCAGTATGGCAGTGCGATTATGCCGTATATAGAAATGGGATCAAGATGAAAATATTTGGCCATTAGATACCAATCAAGCAACATTCACTGAATTTGAATATTTTCTTAAGATCCCTTAAGCTTAAGCCTTACATTTTAGACTCTTTCTAGACATAAGATTTAGTAGCATTGCATTTTGATTTTTAACTTCGTAAGTGCACATAAAAGTGGTGCAAAACTATATTTGTAACTATCATAAACAAGGCATATTGCCACTGACATATAAAGGGATGCAAAATGAGGGGCCATATTTATAAGTTATATATATTTATAAATTTCTGCATGTTGGTACAGTTAGGGAAACAGGGAGTAGGGCAGAAATTCCAAAGATAATCAGTCCGAGGACAGACGCTTTCGGGTACCTGAAAATTTCTACTGTGAAAGAGGTACGATTTTGTTGCTGGTCAAATTTGTCAGGGAGTATTTATGTTGAAGGGGTTTAAAATTGCAGCAAATTCATTGCAGCGTGTTCCGTGGAAGTACTTGTAAAACAGGCATGGGAACGTAAAATTGCAGTGGTGGGACAAGGCCGGAGCTTGGCATACAGTGAGGGGTCTATTATATTCTGTTTGGGGAATCAATTTTACCCGTCCTGGGGTGAGGTATTCTTTTCATGCATCAAATAAAATGTAGATGGATTAATATTTTGCTATCTGTTGTGGCAATGTAAGTTTTGAACCGCTCATCGCCAGTGTTGTAAATTTAAAGGTCAGTAATAATGTTATATGATCGTCGGGCAACGCCGGTTAGAAAATAATTATTCAAAATTATCTATCTATCTATCTATCTATCTATCTCTCTATCTGTCTGTTTAATATCTATTTTTCTCTAGCTGACAGAATAACAATTGTTGAATCGTGGGAAACGATAGTTCAACGAGCACTGCAAGTGCAGAAGGGTAAAAGAGTCAATGTTATGACGTATGTCATGTTGTGACCGGTCAACTGCACTGAATCTAGGTAGACCGTTCCTATATAATCTCTTATCTATTTATGAGAGAAATGTCTGTATTTCTTTTATGAATTTATCAAACCGTATTTATCAGGGGGACCGGATCTGACGTATCAGGGGTTCCGGTTTTGAGAAATTTAGTTAATTTTAACCGAGTTGATCGCTAGACACGAAAGAGACAAAATATGAGAATCAAGGTCTCCTCAAAAAGGGGACGATGTTTTGTCCGCATGCCAAGATCGCCAGTCCACTCCAGTCTGCTGAGATAATACCTGTGGAATGGAATAAAATTTATATATAAAACATCAATCATCGTCGTGTGTTCGTTTCGCATGCGTTTGTCTTCGGTTGGCAGAATCAACTCTCAAGATGATCGATGAAGAGTCCTCCTCAGCCAAGCAGAGCCAGGTATGTCTTCGCGTCATGTATTATTGTATGCATTCGTGTTATATGTAATTCCCCCCCACACACACACACACTAAGAGACATTTAACTAAACAGTCACGATCCTGATAAATACGGCTTGATAAGTTCATAAAAGAAATACAGACATTTCTCTCATAAATAGATAAGA
This sequence comes from Euprymna scolopes, assembly GCF_053919585.1. Lineage (NCBI taxonomy): Eukaryota > Metazoa > Mollusca > Cephalopoda > Sepiida > Sepiolidae > Euprymna > Euprymna scolopes. The sequence goes on from NC_136500.1 coordinate 81,905,554, forward strand.
GATTATATAGGAACGGTAACCGCCCCCTCCTTGTAAGATACAGCACACAATTTCATTACAATAATCGAGACAAACACAATGGCATAATGAATAAAAAAAAATGTATGAGCAAAGTATGTGACAAAAGTACACGTCATGATTCTGGGAACATAATTGCCATGAATAACCCAATAACGTTTATAACTTTATTTATATTTATAAATATTTTTATAAATATAAATTTTTTTTATTTTATTTATAACTCTATATTTATTTATATATTATAATGGATAACCCAATAACGTTTTGGTACTCGCGCATCTATATTGAAATAATAACCTTATTATTTAGAAACCCATTCTTAACATTGGGAGGGGAGAGTGTTTTGTAAGTATTCCTTACTTTTACCTAACAATTTAATAAACAAAAATATCGTAAAAATTGAATTTAACTTAAAAATATTATTACAAAAATAATGCGGTAACATAGATGCACAAGCACCGACGTTTCAGATGTAACTGTCAGGTTGACAAGAAAGTTCTTGCGATTTTTAGCTTTGAAATTCAGATGAACATATCTCGGCTCAAACAAAAATTTACTGATCGAAATAAGCACCATCAGAATCAACAACGTGAAACAAGTGTATTTATGCCAGTAACGTAAAAATCTTGCGTTCTGGTGGCGATGAAGTCGCTGAAGGCGTTTTTGATATTGCTTAGATTTTTTAAGCATTTCTCATGCAGAAAGTTGTCAAGATGCTTGAAAAAGTGGTAGTCGGTAGGTGAGAGGTCTGGTGAGTATGGCAAATGAGGCAGAGTTTCGTAGCCCAATTTGTTTAACTTCTGCAGGGTCGGTTTAGCAATGTGCAGTTGAGCATTGTCGTGGAAGAGAATTGGGCTTTTTCTGTAGACTAATGCTGGGTGTTGTTGTCGAAGTTTCTGATGCATTTCATCCATTTGTTGACAGTACTTCACTGCCGTAACTGTTTAGCCTACATTAAAAAAAAACTGTAATGAGACCTGTCGCAGACCATTAAAAAGTCAGCATGACCTTCTTTTGGTGCAACTCTGGCTTCGGGAAGTGCCGTAGAGCTCGTAGGCCTATAACCACTGAGCTGAGTGTTGCTGGTTGTCGTAAAGAACTTAATTTTCATCACAAGTCACAACCTCGTCGAGAAATAGGTCGTTCTTGTTGCATAAAAGAAGAGAAGATGACAGTTTCTTTTTGTTGTTCAATTTGTGAGGCACCCATTTATCAAGCTTTTTTGTCTTTCCAATCTCAAGTGGTTGGAAATCGTCGTATACGATATGTTTAATTCAGAAGCAAGTTCTTGAACAGTTGTGCATGGATTGGCTTCGACTGAGGCTCTTAATTGGTTATTGTCAACATCCAATGGATGACCACTACACTCATCATCTTCAAAACTATCATCGCCGCCACAAAATTTCTTAAACCACTATTGTGTTGTGCGTTCGGTAGTGGTTTCTGGGCCAAACGCTTCATTGATATCACAAGCTGTTCAGCATGTGATGCTTGTATTATTAATCCTTGCTTAAAATCAAGACCGTTTAGAAATTCATGTTGCCTGCGCAACAGCTGACCATTGCTTACCATTAACTTAAATTATGTAAGTATATTCTGACAGGGAGAATTGGGTCATTTCTTATGAGTTTAATCGTGAAAGCATGTTTGGTACGTCATGGTGTATAAAAGAGGAGTATATTTTTTTTATCGACTAGAAAGGGTATCCTACTCACCGATTTTAGAGTTTCAAGTTGAGAGGGGGGAAGACGAGAGAACAGTTTGGTAGGCAGCCTCAAATCGTTGGATTATTGATTTTCCCCATATTTAGATTTTGCGGATTGTATATAATGTATCAAAGCGTCCGATGTGTGGCCTAGATGCAAGAACGTATTGCTTACATCAACCTTGGGTTTATTCTTAACACTGAACTTGGCAAATGTCAGGTGATTCTTTTTATATTTACTAGGGAGAAGAGTCACCACCTATCAAGGCTCAAAGGCCATTCAAGGAAAGGTCCTGAATATGACCTTAAACTATATCCGATGGTAAGGCCCCAGCTTGCGGGCTTTGGGGAGTGTGGAACCACCCTTTAATTGCCATTGCTCCCAGGTCCACTCTGACCCGGAGTGGTTGTACCTGTTAGGATCCCAACTATGGATTAAATAGAAACCGACTTGAAAAAAAAAAATATATTCTATTAAAAAAATTTTCTTCAAAATAACTGGATTCAGCATTAAATAACCTGAAAAGGGTTGATATGCCGTAAAACAAAAACAACCAACCAACCATTCGAAGATAAGGGTTTATGGGTGTCAAGTAATCGGTAATGGTGGAACGTGGGTAGTGTTTATTTATTTAAGTGGGTAGCTCAACAGGAACTTGTTCTCTCTAGACTTAACAACAGCCATGTTATATTCAGCTGGGAAGTAGCCCCACAGAGGTAGTTCTAGGAAAGAAATCTGTTTTTTGTGTCTCCTTTTACATAATGTTTATTATCCTTTAATACTGTTTTATTATTAGTTAATTCAACTACGTACCCATTTAATATGGCAATACATTCGATTCAACAGGGATCAAATTGTGACCTTTCGAAAATAACATCCTATATTCCGACTAGCTAACTTTGAGCCGGTAACTGTTTTACAATAAAAGCATAGAATACGTAATGCTGAAGATTATGAAGATAAAAATAATCTTTAAACAAACAAACCTATCAAGATAGTAGCAGCTCTACACGGATAAGTGGAGCAATTAATTTAATAAATGAAAGATGAGGATTCAAAGCTAAATGAGAACTTGATTTACGTCATCAGATCAATAAGGAAAAGAGAAAAAGAACCTCTTTATGCCATGGCATTTCGGAGCCAAATGCGTCTCCTCAGAGGAGGATAAAAAGCCACGTTTATATATCCATCAAAAAGTTGGCATAAGGACATTAGCTTAGGAATGAGATGGAGATAAACTATAAGTAGTAGGAGGATAGGATAAATGAGGACATGTATAGGAGAGTAGAAAAATACATAGGAAGAGAACATAGAGAAATACAAAAATACATATAATGTACAGTGAAAAAAAAATCTAATATATAAACGACTATATGTCTGTCTGTCTGTCTCCATATTTTCAAACTCTATCTCATCCGAAACTAAAAGTCGCAGAGCGGCGCCAGGAGCCTCAAATGATTGGATTTTTTATGGCCCGTTCTTTTGTGAGTTTAAAATAGTTTTTAAGGGGTCAAAAATGGGTCAAAATTGAAAAACAAATCGTTAAACATTTTGTACATTCATCTTTGTTTATTTTTGATTTTTAATTTTTAACTAGTTTTATACGTGTCATGTTGGTACAGTGGTAACGTCACCAGCTTTGAGTATTCTGGCTGATGGCACCTAAATACATCTTTTTTTTTTAACTTTTGAAATCATGACTCTATGATAATATATACGAAATCTGGACAAATTAAAATATTATACTTAAGCGTATTTTACATCCGGGCAAAGCTGGACGCCCTCCTCCCGCTAGTACAAACACAAAAACGAAAGTAGTCCAAAATTTAGAAGTTTAACTTCTTAAATTTGGGCTACTTTCGTTTTACTTTAGATTCATCTAATTGATGTATCTTTTTTTTTGGGGGGAGGGGGTCCGACAAAAGGGGGTGGGCCTGTAAATTCACCCTTGTCCGTTCGTCCGTTCATCCGTCTGCACTTTTCTCAATAATTACGCCTTGGAATCTTTTGAAATTTTGCACAAACATTAAACATGATATGAGTAAAAGAGTAACAGAACGAATTTTCTGGGAAAACTCCAGTTGCCCCCCACTAGGGGTGCCTTTCGGGTTAAAATAGCTAAAATTGACACTTTTGTGCTTATTAAAAAAAAAAATGATGATTTAGATTTTTATAAAACTTACTGAAAAGCTGTAACTAACTGATTTCTATATAATTTTGATTTGTCTATACTTCGCAATAAATCTTGGATGTGCCCCAGGGGCTCTTTTAGGGCAAATAAAAACACTCCATTTGGGGGACTATTCTACCATATTTGTCCAAAATTTTCTGTGTATGTCTATTTAGCAGTTTTGCATGGTGCTGAACTCAAATTTAAATATGTTAAAGCCTTGGGGACTTTTAGGGTTAAATTTGGTGGTGGTGGGGGGGCAAATGACGGATTCAGTCACTTTTTTTGCATAGTGCAGAACTCAAATTTACATATGTTAAGGCTTAAAACTTCACCGTTTGTTCATTTCACCAAGATTTGATGTTTTAACGTTCTCTGGGGACTTTTGGTGTTAAATAGTGGTGGTGGTGGTGGGGGGGCAGATGCTGAACTTAGTCATTTTTTTTTTTATGCCTCGTTCACTGTGCACTCACCGGGGACCATACATGCTTCATTTTTACTCTTATCAACACTAAACAATTGCTGATTGGACTTCCATAATAAAAATGAAACAAATTATTGCTGATTATTCTAGGCTATTATTTATCCATTTATTTATTGCAGACTATTATCCTCATCTTTTAGTTGTTGTTTCATGACGTTTCAGCCAACTATTCCTCTGACCTTCGTCAGGTGGTTAACTGCGACGGGATGGGAACCCCGAATCTCCTAACTGCATCCTCAGCCTTATATAGTTGTTGTCGTCTCACCATGTTTTGGCCAACTAAGCCTCTGGCCGGCTTTGCGGAGGCTTTAAACCGCTATCTCCAGACAATGCTCATCTGGAACTGTAAAGATTGACGGTCTCTATTCACTGCGCCACGGGCCTCGAAGGGCAATCAAATCACCTGACGAAGGCCAAAGGAATAGTTTGCCGAAACGTCATGAAACAATAACTAGAAGATGGCAATAATAGTCCACAATAAATAAATGGATAAATAATACAAATTACTCATCTCAATAAAAATTCCAATTAAATAAATAATATTCTAGGCTAACTCTATTGAAGATATATCAGAGTTATCTCCCTTGAACTTATCCTGGCCAACGGTAAAGAGTGCGCTCTCCTGGACGGTAGTTTTAAAAAAAAAAAAAGAAAAAAAAAAGACTCGTGCAATGAAATTTAGAACGAGATCTTATTCTTTTTCTGATTGGTCTTTCAAAACAATCAGACGTTGTCTGACTGGTTCTACAATCTTTCATGGTCTTTACGTGCACCAGGCACCTTTTCTGGTAGCAGTCGCATGTACCCCAAAACACAACACAAAATAAATAATATTTACTTATGCATTGCGTACACATATTCTGCGATATCGATTACATGCGTCTTTGTCTATTGAATTAGAAAAGGAATTCTTTGTTTCGTACTAATGTCTGTCGTTCTTTCTTTTGCATCCTTTTGTGTTAAAAAAACAAACTTTTACGCTAACAAACATTTGCTTTAATGACTAATGATTTGTGTATGTAAATCCGACTTCGTATTCACTATTGTCCTTTGCCCAGACACGCGTATATATTATCCATGACAAAATAATACGCAGAATGGTGGCCTCTGATAACATGATCGGTAAAAAACGCAGAAGTGTTTGTTAGCTTTTTATAAGTCGTCTTTTCATTTAATATATATATATATATATATATATATATATATATATATATATATATATATATATATATATATATATATCTGGGAAATATATTTTGTTATAATATATACCAATCCTTATTTAAGAAGCTCAATGTAATTACAGAAGAGATAGCGGCAATCAATCCGTCAATTTCCTTTTGACGGATTGATTGTTGCTATCTCTTTTGATGAGTTAAGGGCATAATAGATTCACTGATTGATGTAATAATTAAGTGATTGGTTTTGCGCTACGAAACAGATACTGTCAAGAATTGTAAATGTCAACTGAATTAAAAGAATAAATTATAAGATTGTCAACAGCATCATGAACTTTGGAATATAGTCTTTTGTCATTTATTCACTATATATATATATATATATATATATATATATATATATATATATATATATATATATATAAAGCATATTGGCAATTAGATTTACATAATAAAAATGAAACGAATTGTTGCTGATTATTCTAGGCTAACTCCATTAGACTTATCTTGAGCTATCTCAAGTTAACTTGAAGTTGAGTTACATCACAGTTATCTTGAACTTATCCTATATATATATATATATATATATATATATATATATATATATATATATATATATATAATCTTAAAAGTGTCTGATAGAATAAGGACACTATTTTTCATTATGCTGTTGAAACACGTGTAAGACAATACAGAA
>NC_136500.1:81916809-81936809 GCF_053919585.1 Euprymna scolopes
AGCAACACCATCATAATCGCAGCATCTGTAGAGGAAGGAGTTCCTATTTTTATCTCTAAATATTTAGTCCTAACACCGCTACCAGTTGTCACCAGGGCCAATTCTACATTTTCCTTCGATATTGTGATTACACCCACCGTAACTGGTTATTAGATACATAGACATAACATTTCCAATTTCTGATTCATAAATAATAAACTTGCTAAGTTCCGTCCACTTTGATTGGCTGAACTCTGAAAATTCTCTAATTCCGGAATGGATTTATTCCGTTTATAAAGGAACGATTACTAAAATTCAAACATGGCTTCACTACATTTTCACTGTGTATGTCCGTGTGTTAGTCTACACATGCTTCTCAAATATTTACAAAAATCCACTTCCGTTGATAAATACTTTTCTAAGAATATTATCAAAATGTTACCTACATAACTGTTATTTAGCATTTAGTTACGCATTCAAACAATCAATGAAACAATGTTTGCGACTATGTTTGTTTGGGTCACGTGTCATGTGCTGTAAACACCGGGTATTCAGCTTACATTTCTACTTTCTTTGACAACTATTTTCTTTATTATTAAACTAAAACCTTAACATTTTTTCGTGAGTTAAAGAGGAACCAAAATGTTTACAAACATTATCATTAATTATATTTGATTGCAATATTTTCATCAAAAAATTACGTACTAACACACGGATCTTTTTTTTTTTTATGAATAAGAAAAAATCTTTACCAAATTCTTCACGAATTTCCCTTGCGTGTGTTTGTGTCCCAAGTGTAAACAAAAATTACCAGGCATCTCAAATATAAACAAACAAACAAACAAAAAAACGCCTTTCGTTCGATTTCCAAAGCTCGCTACAATAACAAGGAGCAACAAAATTGTTTACGGACATTCTCATTAATTATATTTGAATGTAATATTTTCTATCAAAAACATGGATCTTTTTAGAGTATTTTTTAAAATTAGGTTCACCTCCACAATTTCTTATGAAATGACTTTTATAGTTTTTTAACGACGAACTGAATAAGAAAATTTCATTTAAATGTTGCAGAGACAAGTAGTTTACAAGACCTGTATTATGCAATGTAATTCACTGGTAGCCATGTATGTACGCACGTAAGCAAATCCACTTCTCTGCGCCCGACACTGCCACCTAGCGGAAAAAATCCACTTTTTTTTCACACAACCGAGAAATTAGTAATATGCATACATGTAAAACAAAACAATTACGAATAATTTTCAGAATAAACACCCCAACCTCCCCATGTTAAGAACAGCTTTCAGAATAGACACTGCAACCTCCCCATGTTAAGAATGGCTTTCAGAATAGACACCCCAATATCTCATATTAGGGAGGGGGGGAATATTTACTCCAAATTTAACTATGATATTCGTTGTCAGCATACCCACTTGCAATCGGGATTAAAAAATGGGGGGGGCAGTATCAGTTGTAGAAAGTGGATTTGTTTCCACTAGGTGTCGGTCGCAGAAACGTAGATTTATTTATCGCGCATGTGTACAAACAGGGCGGCCAGTGAATTACAGTGCATAATGCAGGTTTGTATATCCCGAAAACTACTTGTCTCTAGAAAACTTAAATGGGATTTTCTTATTCAGCATAGTCGAAAACCTATAAAAGTCACGGTTTAAAGAAAATTGTGCAGGTGCACCCAACGTAAAAATTTACCCTTTCTTTATAAAAAATAAAGTGTTTGTCAAACTACTTTCATTTTTAAGGTTTATTCTACAACATTTTCACATTCTTTTCTCATCAAAATATTGTGCATCCACAAGTATTGAGAACATAAACATATTAACCTTACATTGTGTCTTTTTTGTTATTTGTTTTATGTTTCTTTTTTTTTTTAATATAAACTGAGCCACAGCAACGCGTGACCGAGTACAGCTAGAACAATAATAAAAACAACGCAGAGATACATACAGTGTATACAGGCGATTTGCCGGACATGGGTGTGTTGTAAGTGTCACGTGACTTTCAAGTCTACAAATCTCAGCTAAGACTGACTATGACATTCCAAAGATGTCGTATGTGGTCCGATTGATCTTTATATAGCCTTTACAAACAATGACGCTATGTTTGTCAGGCACATTTTCTGATAGCAATCGCATAGACTCCCAGAACAAAAATAACATAAGCAAGTAGCATTTACTTATCTATTGCGCACGCGAAGTTCTCTATCTCGAACTGCAACAACACGTATTCATTAGTAGTGTAATTGGAATCATAACCTTTTTTATTTGGTTTATTATAATGTATACAATGTATAATAATATGGTATAATATAACATGCTGCCTTTTTAATGTTTGTCTTCAACAAATCGTTTAACTATGAATAAATGTAATGATGTAATCTTGTGCTTGTTAACACAATTCGAGTAACAAAGGAAAGAGTAAAGTGGAGATTATGATAATGATGATGACAACAACAACAACAACAACAACAACAACAACAACAACAAAGACATAAAAAGAAGCAAATAATAAAAATACGTCCCGGGAGTAATTCAAACTAGTTTCATTAACATTTAAAAAGTGCTATTGGTTTTTGTTTCCTAAAGCAAGTTCGTAAACAAATTAAATTAAATAGCATAAAAATAAAATTCAAACCATTATCGAAATTTTTGTCCTTGTCTAGATAAAACCGACGAAGAAAACACATGCGCGCGTGCGCGCATGAAGCGAAACAATAAAAGGAGTGGGTTGGGGTAGAAATAAAAACTAAAATGGTCTTGCATTGAAATAAAACTGGACCAGAGTAACAGACACCACTAAGACAGGAACAGATTAAAATGCGTCGTTTTTTTTACAAACGAACAATGACATAAAATACAAGAAAACATCAATTCCAATTATAGTATTAAAAAAGCTACAACCAGAAATTGCCCCCATACTTACCAAACTATTTAAACGTTGCCTTAAGGAGAAGTGCTTTCCAACACCCTGGAAAACCTCATCAGTATGCCCTGTATTTAAGAATTCAGGTGATAAGTCATCTCCCTCTCAATACAGACCAATAAGTCTCCTGAGTGTCATGAGTAAGTTGCTGGAATCCATACTAAATAGAGAAGTAGTCAACCACCTCAGCAGAAATAACCTTCTTAGTGACACGCAATATGGCTTCCGTTCTGCTAGATCTACAGCTGACGTGCTAACAGTCATATCACATAGAATTAGCGAATTTCTCGACAAAGGCTTCATTTCTAGGGCAATTGCTCTTGACATATCAAAGGCCTTCGATAAGGTATGGCATAAAGGCCTACTTCACAAGATTTCCAACTACGGTATAACTGGAAATGTTTTCTCTATCATTAAATCATTTCTCTCTGATAGGCTCATAAGAGTAGTGGTTGATGGGCAGAAATCAGAGGCCCACAGTATTAATGCTGGAGTCCCTCAGGGGTCCATCCTGGGCCCAACTCTCTTCTTGATCTACATAAATGATCTCCCAAAACACATACTAAAATCATTCGTTGACATCTATGCTGTTGACACGACTATCTATGGCAACACATCAAAGGCCGTAAATGGCAACGATCTCTCTGATTCTCTCTCCTCAGATCTTGAGCGCATGGTTCAGTTACCTTTATTGCATCTAAGACCAAGCTCCTATCATTACATCAACGCTCTGATCCCCATCTGGCATCGATTGAAATGAATGGCTCTCGTCTAGGGGAGGCCCTATGTTTTGATAAGCTTCTGGGTTTGATCTTTACTCCTGATCTGAAATGGAACACATACATCAAATCTGTGGCCAAGGTCGCTGGGAAAATGGTGGGATCCTTCTATCGCTCCAGAAGATATCTCACTAATGATGCAATTCTCTATCTGTATAAAAGCCAAGTACGTCCAAGGATGGAGTACTGCTGCCACATCTGGGCAGGAGCTGCTAAAAACAGTCTATCCTGCCTTGACAGAGTACAAAATAGACTTTGTGGCCTGGTGGGGGATGACCTCTTTTCTCTTCCCTGCAACCTCTCTCCCACAGAAGAGACGTTGCGAGCCTGTCTCTGTTTTATCGTTATTTCCATGGCAAATGCTCGTCTAAGCTCCATTCTCTGGTCCCTCCCCGCCAATCTTTCACGAAAAACACCCGACTAGCTGAAACCACTGTCAATAATTTTCCCCACTCTTTGTCCGTGCCTAAATCAAAACGTAGATTCCATGAACAAAGCTTCTTTCTCAGAACTGCACGGCTGTGGAACTCTCTGCCACTTGCCTGTTCCCCCCCCCATTCAACTTGGATGTCTTCAAGTCCAACACAAACAAATTCCTGATGAACCGCCCCCTTAAGTAATGACGCCTATCAAATCCCCAATACTAACTATTACTACGATACTATCCCACTGATTAGTGTACACACAATAACCCTTATCCCCGAGTGGCTCCTGGGCCTTGATAAGTGGTGACCCCCATGTAAAAAAAGAAAGTACACCATAACGTTTCCAATAAATAATTTTTAAACAGGCATGAACAAATAATAGTCGCATAGTTTCAAAGGACGTAGAGTCAGTTTGAACAGTTTAAAACCTGCTGTTTCAGTCATTCGCTTTGTATGAATCTGATGATTCTATTGTTGGCATTGGCTTCTCATGTGTTAGATGGTTATATTCTGCCTAATAATAATAATAATTAAATGTTGCGTATTCAAAATTTTTTGTAGTACTCATAATGCGCAGGAGATCAGTCGCCAGTATTTCAAAATACTGGGCAGACCAACGAAGTCTTCCAAAGTTGTAAATTAACCAAGAATTAGAACGTAAGACCAGCAATAAATAGACTGCAGCAGCTGCAACCATCTTGTCCAATCTTTCCACACCACGATAAGGGAGGCAGTAACATGATAGCCATCATTATATTGTATGGACCCAAAGATTCTATGGTTGGCATTGGTTTCTCCGATATTTTTATAGTTAGAATTCTTTCTAGAAAGACATTAAGTACTTTCGGGAGAGACAACACAAAGGTTACCAACATCCTAAGTGAAAATCTACTGAGATATCTGTATTTCACTATGGATAGAAACGATTCCTTTAGAGTATGTGTTCAGTGAATTTCGCTCTCTAACCGCTCCTCTACGGACAGGATGAAATACGTCTTCGTGGAAGGTTATCAAAGTTTGAATACAGTGAATGGGCTTCGTTTACGGTCTACGTAAAAATGAAATTCGAGTGTGTAGACGTTACGGGTTTAAACCAGGCATTATCCTCAGTCTAGCTCAGAAGATATATTCACGAAACTCCATAGTGGAAAATTTTATTTTAAAAGTTAACTTAAATGATGCGTATCTAGAAATACCAGTGGGCAAAGACTGCTAAAATCTACTGTGCGTAAATCTATATAATTATAAAACTCAAATAACCTTGTAACGATGTATGTAACCCACTTTCCGGTTTACGACATCCCGTTAAACGTAATACAGAAATGAACCATGTAAAAAAAAAAAATAAAAAAAAAAAAAAAGAAGACAGTATTAACAATTGTTTATTTGGATAATCTGAACGCGAAAAAAAAACAAAAACAAAAAAAAAACAAAAAAAAAAGAACAATTGGGACGCTGAAATATTAACGTTATTATTTCGAAATTATTATTTAACATGGGAAGAGCGGGGTTTAAAATAACTTAAACGTAATACAGAAATGAACGATGTAAAAACAAAAAAGTAGATATATCAAAATTTGAATTTAACTATAATAAGTGTTATGGTATCTGTTCAGTGCACATTTACCTATAAGTATGGCCAACCACTTATAATTCAGTAACTTTTCAAAAATAATCAATTATAATAAACACAACGACTCATAGAAATCTATCTATATTCTTTTTTCATTTTAATATACTTTAATAGAAATGTTTCTGTTACTCAAAAAAAAAACCCTATTTTCTTTACGTCACACGTGTCACGCTCATACATGAATTCCATAACTAATATAGCATACTGACCCAACGGGTCACGGGTAGTCTAGTATTCATTAAGATTTTTATACATTTGAAAGATTGCCGTTTCGAGTAAAGGTTACAGCAGCTATATTTCAACAGATAAACTCACCCAGAGCGTGCAGATGCGATAAAAATATACCAGTTCTCGAAAACATATCATCATAGCAAAGTTTCCTTGAGTTAATTACTACAGCGTTTTATCTCAAGCATACACAGTTTGTGATCGCATTTTAACGAGATATTGAAGAAGGAAAAAGATTTAATTTGGACGAAAAAATACTGGAAGGCATCTGAGAAAATTGAAAAAAAAAATCTCACCTATGAATTATTTTAACGCATTATAATTCAGATCGCAGAAATCGTTGTAGTTACTGATGCTAGTTTATACGGCATTGGAGCTTGCATTTTACACAAGATGGACGATGAATGGATGCTGAAATCTATCGCTCACACGTCTCGTACATTATTGCCTGCAGAAAAGAGATACTCATAAGTTTGTCGTTTCGTTCATGCAAATAGTTTGTGAAAAGCAAATATAAAAAGAAAACGTAAAAACACACTTTAAAATACTTGTCAATTAAATGTTTTTTAATATATAAATAAAGAGAACGGTTTATGTTTTGCTGTAATAATTCAACCATTTTAAAATAAGTTGTCTATTTCTTATTGTAAAAATTAGTATCAACTAAGCATCCTTTAAATAAATAAAACGAATATCACTTTTAAGTCGACAACGGACAATATTCTATTTATGACGTCTTATTCGATTTAGAATCAATTATGTTTTCTCTCCCTCTTAGACAGGGTTCAAAAAAGTCTCAAATCTAATAGGTCCAACACTATCGACCAACCTCCAATCTCTGTACCATCACCGCAATGTTGCATCACTGTTCCTGCTTTATAAGTACTTTAACGGGATGTGCTCTGATGAACTTATAGCACTTATGCCGCCTCGATGTACATACCTTCAACTAACCCGACCAGCAGCAAAATCCCACTCCTTCACCATTGAGGTTCCTTCATACCGGAAAACCTTCTATCCTAATAGTTTATTTCCTCAAGCTGTCACACCTTGGAATTCCCTTCCCGTTTCCTGCTTCCCTGGCTGTACTTATATGCAGAATTTAAATGTAATGTGAACAAACATTTCGCTGCTCAACTCCCCCACAATCCTCTGTTAGACATGATTAAAATAGTAACCCCTTACAGTCAAGTGGCAATACACCTTGTTTATGGTGAAAAAGAGTTAAAAGAAAAGGAGTATAGTCTAAACCTTGACACACACCGACATTTATTAATTATTTTTCATGTTTGGTGATAAGACGATCTTATTTTCCTTAATAGATGTGAAAGGTTATAACGCAGGGACAAACGAAAGTACACGCGTAGTAGTGTTATGGTGTGTGTACTAAAAGAATACCCGTCCTATGAAGAGTAAAATTAATTCCCGGAACAGAAGTTTTAGACCACTTTAAAGTCCTCTTAAGAAGATTGAAATCAACAGATAACCCTATTAAATTGTATGTCTAGAATCCTTATTTCATTAATCAAACTCCATTACAAGTCTTTGATTCTAGAAAATATCTAAAATTTAAGGCTTAAGCTTAAGGGATCTTACAAAGAAATTGAAATCCAGGGAATGTTTTAATTAGTGTCTAATGACTATGGATCAAATTTAATGCACATCTGAAATATTTTAATTTTCAGATTGAAAGCTGTGCCCATATTATGTGCCTTAAAAACCTTTTAAAATTGTTCAAAGAAACTGAAATTTAGGAAATATTTATAAATTGATTTCTAATACTTATTGTTAAAATTTCACGCAAAAAAAAAAAATAAAAAATAAAAATGGAGGTATCTTAATTTCCACAAATGAATTCTACATCCTTTTTACCTCTTTTGAATAACACTAAATTAAACTAAACATAGTCCACATTAGAACTCCATATGCTGTATTCCAAAATTTATGATGATCAGTTAATTATATTAGGAGTGATTCCTGTATGTACAAATATACATACATAACTTTATATATGGATTTACATACAATTCTGTCTTATGTATAGCTCTCCCCCCCCACTCTCTATGTCCGCTCATGCGCGTGTGAGTGCAATTGTATATATGTGCATATGTATCTGTGTACGCATGTATACTGCTTGCGTACGTATGTATACTGTTTGTGTACGTATGTATACTACTTGTATACGTATGTACACTGCCTGTGTACGTATGTACACTGCTTGTAAAAAAAAATGTGTGCGATTGTGCGTGAATGGGGGGATCGTTTTTCCACAGATATTTGATCACAAAACATACTAAAAATATATATAACGATGTCACTGTTTCTATTTACTTGCCTCCCCACGAGGGCATAGTTAGTCACAAGGTCGGTTTTTAATCCGGGAAAAACTCAGCTTTTCAAGCAGCACTCTGCATGCGAACATGAGAACAATGATTAAATTTGCCTCAGACTAGGAGGATATACCTTCACTGACGAAGGATAGTAAAGATGAAGTCTTTTTTTTTCTTGCAAGGAGTCACCACTCATCAAGGCCCGACGACCATTCGGGAATAAGGATTAATGAGTGTAATTTGACTAATGAAACAATAGCTTATTGATCGTTTTTGGTTGAAGTTGTATAAAATTTGATTATTTGAGAGAGCGAGATAGCAAGAACTTGTTTACATTGGACTTGAAGACGACCATGTTGTAGCCAAATGGGAAGCAGACCAGTGGAACAGAGTTCCATAGGTGGACAGTGCAATAACTGACACTACACTTTGCTCCTAGCGAGAAGTTTAAAAAGACTCGCGATTTCAATGTTATATCATTATATCTTTAAATTTATTAATATGTTATTGGGTTTTTTTTTGGGGGGGAGGGGTCAAAATTTTGGATTTCAATTAAAATTAATGTTACCTAATAAAATAAAATAAAATACGTATTAAGTGCGCTTGAAAGCCAAATCACAACGTAATATTAGGAAAATAAACAAATATTTTACTTGTTTGAAATTTAAATTTCAAACACGTAAAATATTTGTCTATTTTCCTAATATTACGTTGTGATTTGGCTTTCAAGCGCACTTAATGCGTATTTTATTTTATTCAAATTAAATCAACGTTTCTATATGAAATTCACACCCTTGACGCTAATGTTATCTATTTAATTGTCATGACGAAATTAGATACATATTCAAAAATTACGAAAAACGATAATGTAGAAAATTAATTATTAATGCAAATAGTTTTCGAAATAAATAGCAAGTTATGCTTAAATAATAAACAGATTCCAAACTATGAGTTACTTCCCTTGTTTAAGTTACATTTCCAAAAATAATAATGGCGGATCAATGGATCATGAAATGGTGAAAGTACATGCTTTATGTAAAAATTCAGTAATATGTTACTAATCAGGACATGACAATTGGGTAGATAACATTGCTTTTAATTGAAATTGACATAAAATTAAATAGATAACGTTTTTTTTTTAATGGAAATTCAATTCTGTGATTTTTTTTATGTCCGTCCGAACATATTTCATTCTTTTTTTTTTTTTTTTTTTTTTTTTAATGAATATGGCAATTATAACATCTTCAATTTAACAACAACAATAAAAAACAAATGATTTAAAGAATACATAAAAGATATTAAAAGAAACAATAATCAAGTTTAATTAATAAACCAGTCCGGTCTAGCGTTTTTGGTTCGAATAAAATACGCACGATCGAGCGAGCACACACAGATACGCTTGCACACACTTACACACACGCGCGCGCGCGCGAACACATACACACACACACGCGCGCATATACACACGTACTACATGTGCGCATATACAATGCATGTGGTCGAATTTGCATCAGTCCAATGAATTAATTCGTACTCCCATTTCACGCGGTAATTCTTGTTGAAAAGCACAAGCACGAAAACGCGTAAATAAGAGATACTCAAGCCTTCAGGCTGGGATCAAAATGTAGTATTCCTTCTTGGTAAGAGGAGGAGAAATTCCTTTTTATAGTGAGGAGGCACTGAGGCATATTTATTCACAATTCAGGATGCCCTTTTGAGGGAGCTGGATCGATCAGTGGTTCCCCCATCACATGCATTGAAAACCGACATTGTGTCTAATTTTACCATCGTAGGGAGACAAGTAAATGGACACGGTTTCTTTCAATCAGACACAGGGGGTGACAATCAACTGTTGCACGCCATTTTATTGCACTCGCCTTCTCTCTCAGCTGGTGTCATATGTATACATACATACATACATACATACATACATACATACATACATACATACATGCATACATACATACCCCCCCCCCCCAAGAGAAATCGAAATAGACCGTATAAAATACATGGAGGGAGAGAGAGAGAGAGAGAGAGAGAGAGAGAGAGAGAGAGAGAGAGAGAGAGAGAGAGACAGACAGACAGACAGACAGATAGACAGACAGACAAAAAGAAACAAAAAAACTCAATGAAGCATATGTGTCTCAGCGTTAATAAGTTTTTTTTATTCTTTATATCTAAATATTAATGATTTTTATCAATAAATTTGTTATTTTAAAATGTTTCTATGTATTTATTTAAACAAATTATTAAATAATTTATATGTGTGTGTGTGTGTAGAGAGAGAGAGAGAGAGAGAGAGAGAGAGAGAGAGAGAGAGAGAGAGAGAGAGAGAGAGAGAAAGTGTGTAAAAAGGTTAATAATTGCGAATTCTAAATCAGTTTCAAAAGGAAAAACAAACAAAATCAAAATCAAAGTGATTTTGATTTTGATTTTAAAACTGATTTATAATTCACAATTACTAACCTTTTTTACTCAATATTAATACAGCTCTAGGATACATATATCTATTGAGCTTATTATATCTCTACAGTACTAAGTGTTCTTTTAAAAGAAGTATTAATACATTTATTGATACATCAAAATAAACTCTGCTCGTTAGACTCCAGGTCTAATTCCCCCCCTCTCTCTCTCTCTCTCTCTCTCTCTCTCTCTCTCTCTCTCTCTCTCTCTCTATATATATATATATATATATATATATATATATATAGGAAAATATGTTTATTCAATTATATTTTTACTTTTTATTATACCAATTCTTTACTTTATAAAGCTCGATGTAACTACAGAGCATATACAAATAAATTACAAAATTCTATATTCCAAATTTCAAGATGTTGACCATCATACCGTTTATTTCTTTAAGTACGTTCACATGCACAGTTCTTGGTAGCACCTGTTTCGTAGTGCAGAATCATTCATGTAATTATTATGTCAATTTTTGAATTTATTTCGCCCTTAACTCCTCAGAAGAAAAACCATTTATCAACTTTGAAAGGAAATAAAGACATATGAGCATGATTACAAAATCCGAAAATTGGGAGAGGAGTTGCCATTATTTTTTTTTTTTTTTGTTACGCTATCTTATATATATATATATATATATATATATATATATATATATATATATATATATATATATATATATATATATATATATATATATATATATATATATATATATATATATATATATAATGACATTAGAGTTTAGTTTCCTAGAAGTACATCCAATGAAACGACATCGTGTTCAATGAGTAAACAAAGCAGGTATATTAAATTTATTTATACAAACATTGATGGCTACATATGTGCATACATGTGTCTGTAATCACCCGTTACTGAGTTTTCAAGGGTAATATATATATATATATATATATATATATATATATATATATATATATATATATATATATATATACACGCGCGCACGCGCATAAAGAGAGAGAGACAGAGACAGACAGAAATGGAAATAGATAGATAGATAGATAGATAGATAGATAGATAGATAGATAGATAGATAGAGAAAAAGAAACAGAGACACACAGAAATGGAGAGAAAGAGAGGGGGAGAGAAGGGGACGGAGAAAGGGGGTAAACATAGAAAGATGAGAGAGGCGCAAAACAGATGTAGCACTACAGCTGTACATTGTACAGTGTACACTCACCTTTCTTGGTGGTGAAAGGTGTCTTTGGAGGGGAGGGGGGGGTAAATATGTAATTTTGAATAAAATTGTTCATAGATCCACTTCATTCATTACTTACTTGTTTTCTAGAACAATTTTAAAGATTATTATTTTTGAAATATTTATTGAAAATCTTTCAAAAGACTTTTAACAACAAGAACAACTGGTACGATTCATTCAACAATTTTTGCTTCTGAAAGAATAAAAAAAAAAAAATGATGCTTTTCATTGATTTAACAAAAAAAAAAAAAAGCAAAAAATGTAAAATAATTCATAAGTCGAATCTATATTAATATGTGACAATTTCTCGTATGTCTATGTGTTTATCGCTTCTACGTGACTTACACATTTTTTTAAAAAAAATATTAATCGTTTTGTCGGTATTGATTTCACCCACACCGTGAGAAATATAACACTAGTGTCAGAAAGCGATATCGAGAAAGAGCACCCTGACTCTGCAAAAGATGCCTAGGTAACCCCGTCGGTATTCCCAGTAAGAGGTGCCTCAGGCGATTAGCAATAAACTAACTTCTTCTCGAAGACTGGAAGGGTGAATCTCCTAGAACTGCACAGGATCAGCATTATTACACCGCGGTCAACAAGGAAGAGTTCTTTACAAGAATGGTTTCATTTCTGTTGATTTGGGAGCCGATGTCTAAAAAGTTTAAATTGTTTAGTTATTCAAAAATAAATGCAATAGCGTAAAATAAAATGAAAAATTAAAAATCCTATATATATATAAAAATGAACTTGACTGCGAAATTAAATTCACCAGAATGCGTTTCGGTTTCCTTCTTGGGTACTTGTACAGTTTAATCAAGACATTAAAAAATGAAAATATCGAGAAAAAAAAAAAGAAAAAAAAAAAAAGGTTATATTGTACATATCCGTTTTGGACTGAAGTTCCCCGAAAAAAAATTTACTTAATTTGATCAAGTAGGTTTTTTTTTTTTTTTTTTTTTTTTTATCAGAAAAAACACGTTTTTATTACAGCGGGCTCAAGATAGCCATGTTTGGATTTTTAGAATACGCCACGGGGAGATAACTCGACTTAAAGTGCCGACACCCCCTCCCCATCTTAAATAATAGCTTTTCTTCTTAAAAATCGAAACATGGCTACCTTTTGATCGGATTTGTTATGAAAAAAAAAAAAAAACTACTTTATCAAATTAAGTGAATTTTTTTTTCGGAGAACTTCATTCCACAACGGATACGTACAATATAACTTTTTTCTCTCTCTCGATATTTCCATTTTTTTAATGTCTTGATTAAACTATACAAGTACCCCTTCTTGTAGTCAGACCAGTCATTTCTAATCTTTTCTTAATATTTGAGGAAACAAAATATCAGTTATTCCGTAACTCTTCGAAATTTGAAAGGAATTTTGAAGTTTTTAAACTATCGCACAGAAAGTCATTTCTAATTTTAAAATTATTAGAACATTCTTCAAATCGAATGTTTTGGAAACTATTTAAATCCAATAATTTTATAAATACGGACCATAACAACATTATCTTAACAACAATTAGTTATAGTTTTATAATAATTTTGTTTAATTAATAATTCAATGATCAAACGATACGATAATAATTAAATTTAATTTTCAAAATATTTTTTAAATCATCAAAACAAAAAACTCAAACAACCAATGCTTGTACATGTAGCCACAATAGTGGAATATGGCAGTTACAAGTATTTAGGACATACTTACTTGTTATGGAAAAATATTAGCATACTCCGAAAATTACGGAAATTAACAATTATTTTTATTGAAGAATTTCAACTAGTCAACCGACGCCATTTTAGCTGCTCAAGAGAAATAAAACAAACTTTTCTTCTACGATAAAGACGACAAATGGCGGCATGCCATCGAAAATCGTTAATCTTATACATAGTTTGATATTATTTTTGATTAAAATTTTACTTGCTCATTTTCCGTAATTTTTGGTGTACGCTAATATTTTTCAATAACAAATAGGTATTTTCTAAAGTTTTTTTTTTTTTGTTATTTTATTTTTGTTAAATAACAAAATAATTTTTGTTAACTGCCAAATTCCACTATTGTGTCTGCATCCACAAGCACCAAGCCGGAAAATGCCGAAGAAAAGACTGCCAGACAATTGATTCAAAACGGCGGGATCTCCCTCTTCTCCCGCGTGTTAATGACTTTCTTTTTAGAAAGCCATTCTTAACATGTGGAAAGGAGGGATTTCACATTAACATAGGAGCCTGAAAGTTATTTTCGATTTTAAAATTCTTTTTTGATTTAATGAATTTCATTAAAACGTGTCGTCTTCTGACAGCGGATTGGATAATCGCTTCAACATTTTTTGATTACTTACGTAACCTGGCGGAAGAACACAAAGTTATAAGAGATTGGGTCGCAAGCTGGATAAGTACTCTCTTGCGTAACAGACTTGGGGGAGAGGGGGCTAGGAGCAAAGTGTAGTATCTGTTTGATATTTTCTGTCTTCAATCAATAAAGGAAACCCCCTTCTAGACTGAGGGTAGATACGCTTACTAGTCTATAAAGAGGGATACGAAAAGAATAGAGACATATCAACTTAGTGAGTCGTGAAAGAAGAAGAAGAAGAAGAAGAAGAAGAAGAAGAAGGTGATAACATAAAAGGGAAACTGCAAATGCACACACACACACACACACACACACACACACACACACACACACACACAGAAACAATGGTAGGCAATGACATCTTGTCTCTTCTCCCACCTTATGTATTGTTGTAGCTTAATGGCGTCGAGCAAAGGAGCGCGTTCGCGTTACTCTCTCAAATGAAGTCTATGTAATACACCCCATCACTTTGTATTTGTTTAAATCTCTATTTTTCTCTCACTTCCTCCTTTCTTTCTCTCTCTCTCTTTCTCACTTTCCCTTTCTCACTCTCTATTTCTCTTAATCTCTCTCTCTCTTTGTTCGCGTTTCACCACCTTCTCTGTCTATCTTCATCTCACTCCCCTCTTTCTATTTCTGTGTTTCTCCCACCTTCTTTCTTTCTCACTCTCCCTTTAAAGTTGCCCCCTCTCTCTCTCTGTTTTTCTCTCACCCTCTCTATCTTTCTTTCTCGCTCTCATTTTTTACTCTGAATCAATGCGCGAATTTTACGTCAGTGTCTAACCTCTCCTTCTCCCTCCCTCCTCTCTTTACTTTATTTCCATTCGCGCAAGTCTTCGACGGTGAAACTAGACGTATAAATAGTTTACGGGCGACGGACTGCCGATGCGCAAACCATTCAAAAACACGAGCAGGCCCAACGGTAAGAAAACATAATAAAAAATATTAATATAACCAACCACAGTAGCCAATCTAATAAGACAAAACAAACAACAAAAAAGAAAAGATGGAGACTCGGGCCAGGCGCGTAAATGGGGATGCTGGCAGCCAGGAAAAGCTTTCTTCATCTTCTTTATATTCACCTGACGCCGGTAACGATTCAAAAAAATGCAACGGCGATGTCCGTAATCCATCTTCTAAAGAGCAGGATAAAAGTACAATTCCGTATCATCTTCAGCCACCAGAGATGAGAGCCGAGTCGTTTCTCAAAGAAAAACTCCCATCGATCGTCGAGATAAAACGAAAACTACCAAAACATTGTTTTGAGTCGAGTCTCCCCATCTCGATGTACCATGTCGTTAAGGATCTCGTCATGATCATCGGACTTTATTACGGTACGGATATAGCTTATAAGTTCTTACCGACGTGGTTGTTTTGGATTTTAATTACGCCTACCTATTGGATATTACAGGGGACCATTATGTTTGGGGTGTTCGTGCTGGGTCACGAGTGCGGCCACGGATCTTTCTCCAGGTGGTCGATGTTTAATGACTTCATGGGCACTCTGCTACACACGCCGCTTCTGGTGCCTTATTATGCGTGGAAGGTCTCCCACAGAAACCACCATAAAAACACGGGCAATTTCGAAAAGGACGAAGTATTCTACCCGATTGAAAAAGAGCTGAAAAAGGAACGAACCATGGTACCCGGTTTCGCCCTCGGTATCGGCTGGTTCATCTACCTGAGCACGGGTTACAAGCCCCGTCGCGTCTACCACTTCAACCCGCACGACCCTCTCTTCGAGAAGCACGTACTGGCCTTGTACGTCTCTCTGACATCACTGGGGGGTTGGTTACTCTGCCTCTACAGCTACTATTTGAAGAGAGGTTTCATCGATTTGGCGTATTTCTACTTCGCGCCGATCTTCGTCTACGCCACCTGGTTGGTGATAATGACCTTCCTCCACCACAATGACGCCGGCACCCCCTGGTACAGCAACGCCGAGTGGACCTACGTCAGAGGTCAGCTGTCGAGCGTCGACCGGCATTACGGGTGGGCTCACGGTCTCACCCACAACATCGGCACCCACCAGATCCATCACCTTTATCCGTCTGTTCCGCATTATCATTTGGAGGAGGCTACTACACACTTTCGAGCTGCCTTCCCGCATCTGGTGCGATGCAATAATGAACCGATTATAAAAACCTTTGTAAAAACATACTACAAATATATACACGGTTCTTACGTCGATAAAGATTGTTCTATACATTGGTATACTTAATACTTAATTTTAAACGAAAAAAAAAGGTAATCCCTCCTTAGTTTTTACTTAGCCGTTTATTGGCACTTAAAAAAAAATAAAATAAAATAAATAAATAAAATTATTTTAGTAAAATAAAATTAAAAAAAATTAAAAATGGCCAAATACCAGTCTTTAAAACTGAACCAAAATTCGGTTCTTTGATACGATGGGTGCGCGTACGAAAATTACGGTTTTAATTTGTTAAAAAAAAAAATAAAATAAAAACACATTACCACGACAGTATTTTGATTTCTACCTTTTTAAGTTGAATTCTAGTCATTTTATTTGCTACTCAATATCGATTTCAATTAATTTTATCTTCAAAACAGTCGAAAATTGATTTTTAATTACAACAAAAATAAACAAACACCCTAATTTTATTTTAATGAAAGAAGGAAGGGGAGTTTAGTTTAAATTCAATATAAACTGACCTCTATGACAGATTTTTGCAGGAACGCTATTCTCCAAAAATTATCCCCCTTTTACTGATGAGCAGGTGTGACGAGAACTACACCTCGCCCTCATTAATAAAGGGGAGATAACTGTTATAGGAGATCTCCTTTCTCCCTTTTATTAAAACTTAGCTCAAAATAAATAGGAAAGAAGACGTAAAAAAAAAAAATATATGTATATATCCAAGCCAGAAATCATCATATTATTCATCAGTTTAAAGTTTTCAAATTTATTTATGAATCTCAAAGGGTCACGATAATAAGCAACAAATCAGCCACTTCAAACACAATGACTAATTTGATGATGTCATGGCACTTCGAAATTCAAAAGTGTATTTTGTTTTATCAGTTTCACTAACAAATGGATAGAAAGTGATTTGTGACTTGAATTAATATAAAATTTAAGCAAAAATCCCCCACGAGGCAAAAGTTGGACATAATGCCCATTTTTCTATGTGGAGAATATCCCTGGATTTGGCGCAATTATCCCAAAGTACGATATATATATATATATATATATATATATATATATATATATATATATATATATATATATATATATATATATATATATATATATATATACACCCCCAAGTTATAGGTATTCAAGAGAGAAAAGCCATGAATTTAACGATGGTTATTAAAAGTGCTCAAGAAGAGCAAGATATATTTTTATTGATATAGACAAATTTACAGTGTCGCGCGAGACTGGACATGCTAATGTTTTGGACAGACGATTGGTTAAAACCACAAATCCTCGTCAGGCGACTTAAAAAAATTTGTCTTCCACTAAAGAGGTAATAATCCGGTTCTTAAATGAAAGGAATATTTTTTTTATTTAAAATGAAAAATATATTTTTAAGAACTGGATTTCTTCTGTGAAAGAGAAACTTTTTTACTCGCCCGACAAGGACGTGGTTTTAACTAACCATCTGTCCGAAACATTAGCATGTCCAGTGTCGCAACAATGTAACTTACTAACTACTTCATTTACTCACATAAAATTAATATATGATAACTATATATATATATATATATATATATATATATATATAGCAATCGACATATAGTACTGTTTCATTATATCACAACTCATCAGAGCAGCTAGACTAGCTGGGGATTGAACCTATAACCATCGCATTGATAGTCGGCAGTTCAAACCTCACATCAAAACATTGTTAATTCACTGCTTGCATAGCAGCAGCCGAATAGCGCAATGGTTAGAAGCTTTGACTGTCATAGGGGCGAGCAGGTTTTGATCCTGGCTTGTGGTAGTTGCTTGTCTAGTCGTACTGATGAGCTGTGAAACACTACTGTATATGGATGACTGTACACAGTCATCCAAATACAGTACTGTATATATATATATATATATATATATATATATATATATTATGGCAGTACAGTTTAGTTTCCTAGAAATGCATGTGTCTCCCAAAAAGTTTTCTCAATGAGTAAACAGAGCAGGTATATTAGGTCAGTTCTTGAGGGTGTGTGTATATATATATATATATATATATATATATATATATATATATATATATATATATATATATATATATAAATCGTTATCATTCCAAAAGCAGAAGATGTATTTACGTGACACTCATAGTATTTTGTCCATACTTTTACATAGCGTGTTTTATACGTGTTTCATTGAATAGCAGAAGTCTACCAAACAACTAATCAGAGATAGATGTGTGTTGCTTGAAAAACAGTTAGATTTCTTTTTTTTCTTGGAACAAAAAGCATATAGGTGAAGAAAAATGTTGATGAAAAGGAAATGGTAATATTTAAAGTTCACAAAATCATAAGAATAAAAATATTACTTATTGTATAGGCACCTTTCCGAAAAAAAAAAAAAAGCAAACAAAAACAATTGAATTCAAAACCCACGAGCAGACGTTATTTTATAGCGCTGTATTTGATTTGTCAGATTTCAGCTATATTTCTAGGATTTCGTATTTACTACTGTTTTTTTTTTTAGAGGAACATGCTTTCTGTCCCTGATGAGTTGTTTGGTCAACTTCCGCTATTTAATGAAGTAAGTGTAAGACGTACTACATAAAATATTAACAAAATAATATGAGTGTAGACTTAAATACATCTGCTTTGGGGATGAGAAATAACGATACAAGTGCTCTGAAAGTGAAAATTCATTTTTATTGAGCTTAATTAATTGTGAAAAATTAAAAATCTTATAGAAAATCTATAAAAAGTATAGATAAACGTAATAATATATATATAAGATAATAGTATGAAGAGAAAGAGAGAGAGAGAGAGAGAGAGGAGGAGGAGAAGGAGGATGGGAGGTTGTAAAATATTACATATGTGCGTACATTTTTCAGCTGCGATTCCTTTAAAAAAGTAACCCATATGTATCCACTAATGTTTATATGATTACTTTTATTTTTTTAAGATAATAACGTTCTGCTTTGCATTGAGCACTTTTTGATGAGCACCAAAGTTTCATTAAATTTACATTTAGGAACTAAAGCAATACTGATATAAATAATATGCTCTTATTTTCGGAATTTTGCCTTATTACAATAGAGCACTCTGCTGGAATCCTTTTTTTACAAAAAATATAACTGAGTATATATGTATATATATATATATATATATATATATATATATATATGTGTGTGTGTGTGTGTGTGTGTGTGTGTGTGTGTATGTGTGTTCATACATATATATGCATATACATATATACATGTATATATACTATTATACATACATATGTATACATATATATACATATATGTACATACATGTATACATATATATACACATATGTATATACATGTATGTACATATAAGTATATAGATAAATATATATGCATATATATACATACATATATACATGCATATATATACATATATATAAAAATACATATGTATATATATATATACATATATATATACATATATATGCATATATATATATATATATA
>NC_136500.1:81941809-81991809 GCF_053919585.1 Euprymna scolopes
CCCAGGTATTTGTAGCCTTCTGCAACAGGATCTCCTAATCTTTTACCATTTGGCAAAATTATACCTTTTATGGCTTCTCTCTTAAGTTCAAGACTAACAACTGCACATTTGAAAATTCTAAACTCCATTTTTATGTCTTCACTCCACTGCTATACAGTTTGAACCAGAGAGTCAATTTCCTTTTCTGGTTTGCCAAACAATTCCTAATCGTCCATAAATAATATGTGGCTGATCTTTAGTCCATTCTTCTCCAGTTGGTATCTCATCTTTGTCTCTCTTAGTACATGTGTCAATGGCATGAGTGCTATTATGAATAGAAGTGGTGAAAAGGAAGCTCGTTAGAAGATACCGTATCTGATGTTGACTGTCCCTAGTGCTGTCACATTTGAAAAAAGGTTGGTTTTCCAACTGCTCATACTTTTCCCTATGAACAATTATATTTTCAGCTATCCCTAACATTTTCAATGTCCTG
This sequence comes from Euprymna scolopes, assembly GCF_053919585.1. Classification (NCBI taxonomy): domain Eukaryota; kingdom Metazoa; phylum Mollusca; class Cephalopoda; order Sepiida; family Sepiolidae; genus Euprymna; species Euprymna scolopes. The sequence continues at coordinate 81,942,282 of NC_136500.1, forward strand.
AGCACCCACGAATGCGGCACTATACCATAAGCTTTCTTGTAATCTACCCATTCAAGTTTGTTTTTTCTCTTGTTGCAGCTCTTTAAAATACATTTATCAATCATCTTTTGTTCCTAAACATCTTTTCCTCCTGCTTTTTTGTTCCACTGGTAGCGAAAATAAAGTTGATTCATCATAATTTTTGCTGTATTCTCAAGAATAAAGATTATAAAATAATCTCTCTTTTTTTTTTTTTTTTTTTTTTTTTTTTTTTTTTTTTTTTTTTACTTTCCGTACAACTGGTAAATTTTCAACAAATTCCTCAAAAAGCTAAAAACGGGAAAAATGGAACCGAATGTTATTTCCACATATTTTGGCATAAGCAATAAAAAAAAAACGCAATTTTTTGAATTCTCTAAAAAAAAAAAAAAAATCAAATAATTGATCAATTTCGTTAATATTTTTTACAGACTTATTTTTTAAAAAGTTGAACTATATAAAATAAACTAAGATGTGATCTCCCTCCCCCCACGCCCATCCCTCTCCCAAATTCTGATAAATCGTGGGGTGGGGTGGGGGCAAAATATGAGAAATTTTTTATATATTATTTTATTTCAGTTTATATATAGTTCAACTTTTCTTTTTTTTTTAAAAAGACTAAAAAGATTTTGGAAAATTCACCGGTTTTACAGATTTTTTTATTTTGTAATATTTTACAATATTGCAAAAGCAATATAGCAAAAGTTATGATATATCCATTTTATTTTACAAGTTTTTACTGTTATTATTTGTTATGGGGGTCGAAAATTCCAACTTTATTAGTGTCATACCAGAAACGCTATCTGGACTGGTCACTCGAAGTTGAGGTGGGCAGGGAAAAAGGAGGTTAAGAGAGGAATAGGGTTTTGTACTTGGTGAATGGTTGGGTATCAAATTACCGTTTTCTCAGTAAAAGTTGATACAAATAGCATTAACTTGTATTTACTTGCATGCATACAGAAGAGGATATAGCATATATTGAAAGAGATATATTTAAAAATATATATATGTGTGTGTGTGTGTGTGTGTGTGTGTGTGTGTGTGTGTGTGCGTGCATGTTTGGGTGTGTAGTAATTTATCCTTTTAAGTTAAATCACTTCATGTAATTACTGCTAGCATCGACAAAACTATTGCACATAAATAGAATAATAGGAGAATAGTATTACAAATGAATAACTCCAAACATTAATAGTTATGTAAATTAGACATCCGAAATAGATGTCTATTGGTATTTCATCTGTACTATGTATTTCCAAGTATTGTGATGTATTATTGATTTAAGTAACCATAATACGTTTAGATGATAGTATAGGAGTGATAATTAAAAAAAAACTTCGCATTTTTTTTGTGTGCAGCATGTATTTAACCATGGTTCAAAAATAAATGCATTTTAAGTTGTTAATGTTAGGATTATTCGTCCCCCAAAACTTTTTAAAACTGCTACCACAATCTCAGTTCAGTTCATTTGTTGATTTGTTTTTTTAACCAACCGTATTTTTTTTTGCTGTAATGAAAAACAATCATTGAATTGAAATCATGACCATGCTTGTTTTGCTCAAATATTTTTTATCCATTCTTCGTCAAAAACGGATTTAAAAAAAATGCCAAGAAAATCAATATTGTTATTTTTTTCAAAATTGGAAAAGAAATTGTCTTTTCAATCTGATTAAGCCATTTATGGTGGCTTTTCGTTATGGTCTCAAGTGTTTCAATTACAATGGGAATCACTTTGACTTTTTATATTTCCACAGTCTAATTCTCATTTCAGATCTTGATATATATATATTTTTTTCTTGTTCTTTCTCTTGCACTCTGCTATCAAAAGGGCATATAATCTCAATGGTTGAGCAAGTACTCTTATTTTTGTTTAGAAAAATTATGTCAAATTTGAAATGTTCAAGGAGCTTAACAGTTTGTATGCACATGTTCCAAAGAAGTTTGACATTGTCGTTTTCTTGTGCCGCTTTTAGTTTATGTTCATACCACTCTTTTATTGTGATTCAATTCATACAGTTTGCATATATTTAAGTGTAGAACCTGAGCGACTTTATTGGGTCTTCATTTTTTTATAATGATATTGAGCTAGCATAGGAGATTTTGATATAATATGTGCTAATGTTTCCTCCCTTTTGTCACACAATCTGCACATCAGTGATTCTGCAGTTTTGTAGATGTAGTGTTTAATGAACCTAGTGCAAGTGGCTTGTTCTTGGGCTGTTATTATAGTGCTCAAAATAGATATTTTATGATCACCCTTGATCACCAATTTCAATTGTCATTATCTCTAAATTTAATATTCTTACAGAATACAATGTGTTGTTGCTCTCCAAATGATTTTTCTCATCTCTTTTGCAATGTCTGACTTTTTTTCAGCCCAGGTCTTAGCATCTTTTCCCTTTTCACTTCATGTGGAAGAGTTTCATCACTTTCAAAAATATATTTACTTACATTTTCTTCCTCTGTACTTACCACATCTCTAACGTCAAGTAAGCCTTGACCATTTTTTTTTTTCTCGGTAAATACAATCGATCTACATCTTTCTTAGCAAAAGTCCCATAAATTGTGAGAATTTTATGTGTTTTTGCATCCAAACATTTTAATTCATCTACATTCCAGTCAAATATACCAGCAGTATATCGAACGATAGCTACTGCTTTAGCATTGATGCCGTATATTGTATTCCGGCTGTGGAGGCGTGATTTAAGAATGGCCATTAATCTTGTGGACTGTGACCTGGTTTTTCATCTCCATGTTCTTAATCTTATCGACTTCTAGTATCCTCAAATATTTGTAACCTTTTTCGCTGTCAATATTCCTTAACAGATCTGTTGTTGGAAGTTTAAAACCATCTGAGTCAATGAGCTTGCCTCTTTTCATCACAAGAATAGCACATTTGGTGATGCTAAATTCCATCCTTATATCATTGCTAAACAATCTGATCATGTTCATTAGGGTATCAAGCTGGCTCTCATTTCTTTCAAAAACTTTAAGATCATCCATGAATAGTAGGCCCTTTTCCAAGTTCATATTCCAAAAAAGAAGTGTCAACAAGATCAAGCTGATGACAAAATGCAACAGGGGAAAGACTGGAAAAGTCCCTTTCTTAATTTTAACTTTGCTTAATACAACATTTCCTGAAGTTAATTTGGTTTCCCAATTCTTCATGCTATTTGGATGTTGGGGGCTATTCCGAAATTTTCCAAACATTTGAGTACTCATAAATGAGGCACCATGTCAAATGCTTTATTATAATCTACCCAACTCATGAAAAGGTTAGTACATCTTCGCTTGTAGTTTCTTAGGATCATTGTATCAATCAGAAGCTGATCCTTGGTGCCTCGTGATATTTTTTTGCTGCCTTTCTGTTCCTCAGGCAGAAAATTGTTTTGGTCCAAAATGATCATAAATACTTTCAGACAATATGCCGGTGAAAAGTTTCCAGAGGCAAGTGATTGGTCACTTCACCTCCTTTTGTCTTATCTTTCATTATCAAGACTGTAGTGCCCTTTGTCATCCAATCATTTAGCATTGTTGCAAGAAATGCATGAAGTGTTGGAAGGTTTTTGAATCAGTATCCCTGGATTCTGTTAGGTTCAGGCGCTTTTAAATTTGAAAGCTTTTTAGCCTTCACTTTTGCCAATCCCATCAAGTTTATTAATGTTCACACTCATATAAGTATTCTTCCTCTATTTCTCTTTTCAGTTCTTCATTATTCATCCTTATCATTATCTTCTTTTATCTGCCCATGTTCAATCATAAAGTCTCTTGCAAGTTACAATATTTTCGTTTATAGATTTAGTTAGTAGAACCTTCATCAACTCCATCGAATTTATTGATGTCCATACTTTCATATAATTTTTCAGTCTTAATTTCTCTTTTTAGTTATCAAATAACCATTCATTCATTCTTTATCAGCCAAGTTTGTCCTGCAAGTTTTTGCTTTGTTAATTCAAACAAGCCTAGCTCATTCCATCTTTGATGCATTCATTGTCTATAACGCCTCTTAGGAGATCACTTTTCAAATAAAATTTCACCACAATTTTATTTAAGGCTTTAGTCCAATGTGGACCTAGTTGCGAGTGGCTTGTTTCTGGGCTGTCATTATTTTTATCATGTGCTGATTTTGTTTTCGAGGGTTTCTTTCGATGACAGCTTCGGTAGTCTCGATCTTTCCCCTGCTGGACACGGAACGTGCACTTGATGTTCCAGTCCCACTTAGTTTGTTTTTAGTTTGATAGTTTTGAACACTCATATTGGAATAATACAAAGAATGGTTTGTGCAAGGTTTTCCTTCCCTGGTATTTTTATTGAGATGCCATCTCAGAATTGCTCACCCAACCTAAAGATCCAATTTTGGCCATGAAACGTCGTTAAACCTCATCAGATGTCAACCTGATATTTAAAACTGCTGTTGTTTAACATCAGGTATTTACTATTCTTAGAGATATGGTTTACTGGTGACTTTTTACCATATACACCATTTCATGTACAGCATAATCACATTGACACACTGGTTCTCACCAGATCACCGAAGTTAAGCAACATTGAGCCTGGCTAGTACCAGATGGGTGGCCATTTGGGAAAGCTAGGCACTATGTACCTTCTGAGAAGAATGGCTGTGGGGCCAGCGCCCTCACCCCGAAAAAAGAACTTCTCGCTACAAAAGCATCTAGAAAGTTGTGGATGGCCTATGCCCCTCAAGATGGATGAATGGATGGATGGATGGATACCATTTCACCCATGGCTGGACTTATTATTATAATGATAAGCATTTTGATTATAACTATGATTATTCCAAGTAAATTTTTTTTCTTCAATTTCATTTCGTGAGTGTTTCCATCTTAATCGTCTGATGTTAGGAATTTCTTTTTTTTAATTATGATTTTCTTTCAACTCAATTTATTATTTACTCACTAGGAATATTATTATTATTATTATTATTATTATTATTATTATTATTAGTAGTAGTAGTAGTAGTAGTAGTAGTATTTACTCACTAGGAGTAGTCACACAGGCCATTATCAAAGAATTCTTCTTCTGGTGTTATCTGGAGTTTGAGTAATAAAAGTCTCCCCAGATTTCCAGTACTCTCCACCTCTTTCGATAATGTTTGCAGATGAATTTGCATTATCGCAACAGTTACTTACCATTGATTTCTCATTGGTCTTTACTGGAATTTCAGTTGCAATAAGCCTCCCCAAAGTCCCAGTCCTTTTTGCACTCATCCAGAGGAGGTCTGGCTAGTGCTTCCTCCTCTCGGTCTTTCCCTCTTCCTTGGCCCTCCTCACTTATTTGGTGCGGCACCAGTTTATGGTGATACACACACACACACACACACACACACACACACACACACACACACACACACACACACACACACACGAAAGGGGGTGGAAGACAGGGGTGCAGGGGGTTAACTTACAATTATACAGTTTCAATTTTCATGATTCCATGTGATGTTCCTTTGTGCTTTACATCTGTAGCAGTTTCTATATGGCTAGCTTGTGCCTGTAGCTCATGTGTGTTAGTCTCTGCATTCAAGGGTTTTTCTTAATATTTCAGCCGTTGTATCTTTTCAAAGTTTTTTGGTATTGTTCCTAGTGCTCCTACTATTAGTGCTGTTATCTTGACTTTCTTCATCTTCCATATCCCTTTTGAGCTCGCTGGCCAGTTGCATGTATTTGTTTTATTTCTCTGTCTCCTTGATCTTCACTGTGATCAGGTGGAACGGCAAAATCTGTCAGAACTTTTCCTTCTTGTTAACTAGTATGACATCTGGTCTTCTTGTTTTGATGAGTTTATCTGTTTGTATATCCATGTCCCAAAGGATTTTGTGACTTTCATTTCCAAGTACTGCTGTTGGTTTGTCTTGGTGTTCAAGATGCAGTTGCCTGCACAATTCTCACTGTACTGCCTTCCTCACTTGATCGTGTCTATTCTTATATTCTTTTTGAACTAGTTTGCTGCATTTGCTTATTATGTGGTTTATTATTTTGTCTCTTTGTCAACAGAGTCTGCATTTGGTGCCCCTCTTTGCTTTGATATGGTTGGTTCTAATTGCATTATCTTGTGCGGCTCTTATTAGGAATTCAGTTTCTCTGTTTACATTTTTGTTTTATAGCCATGTCGAGGTGTTTTCATTAGTCACAACTTTTGTCATTCTTATGAATCGTCCATGTAACTGTTTCTCTTCCCTTTTTTATTTCCTTATATTATTCCTTGTCATCTCTTCTTTTTTTGTCTTGTTTATCTCTTCAGTATCTCTTGCTGCAGTAATTATTCTTTTGGTGTCCTGCATTATGTATTTTTATAATTCATTATTTTGTGTTATTTACACAGTGTTCTGTACAAACCAGCCCTCTTTCTCCATCTCTCCTTTTCACATACAGTTGGTCAGTATCATCCTTTGGCTGTAGTACATTGTCCATATTCATGAATTTCCTGGTCTTCTAGTCGAGATGTCTCAGTTCTTCTTTGATCCAACATATAAATGGTGAAGAGAATCTTATTAATGACACTGACCATGTGTTTATACCTTTAATTAGGTTTCTACTATGCAGCTTAGTTTTAAGGAGATTTATTTTTTTTTTGAGGGGGGGGGTTCTTCTGAGCTATTCCTTTTCAATTTTCTCTTTCATTTCTGTTGCTTTGATGGTGTCTGTTTCCAGAACTCCCAAGTATTTGTAGCTATTATTTTCACCTAGTGCACTCATCTCCGTTTGGTTGGGTAGTACCATACCTACTATTGTTTCCAGTTTTCCCATTTCATGATCAACAGTGTGCATTTTTCCATACCAAATTCCATTTGGATATCCTGTTATGGTTCTGTTTATTAGCATCTCTAGTTCCTTCTTGGGTTTTGCAATGTTTCAGGTCATCCATATACATTAGGTGGTTTATTCTTTTGTCTGTATTAGTGAACTTGTATCCAGCTTGGCATTTCTTAGTATATTGTTCAGGGGTATCATGGCTATGATGAATAGTAGTACCTCTTTGTCTTTTAATCTTAGTTATATATTGCCCATCAACTGTCAGTTCAAGTCTCCATGTTCTCATTGCACTTTCTATCAAATTGATAATCTTGCCTGGTATTTTGTACATTCTCAGGCATTCTATTATCCATGCTTGTGGGATCCTGTTATATGCTTTCGTGTAGTCAATCCATGCTATAGCTATATTCTTTTTTCTACTTTATACCTCATTCAGGATTCTTTGGTCTATGTATAATAGATCATGCGTTCCTCTTTTCCTTTCTGGCATCCTTTCAGTTCATTGGGGAGGGGTATGTGATTATGAAGGGAATGATAAATTCGTTCCTTAAGTTGTGTCGTTAGCATTTTCCACATTGTAGATAAATATGTTATAGGCCTGTGGTTGATGTTTTTTTTTTTTTTTCCTTTTCTGAGTCTTTTTATACCAGTAAGGTTCTACGTTTAGTCATCCATTTTGGTACATCTGCTTTATGACTACATCTTTTCAGGTTCTGAATTAGTCTTTCATGTAGTATTGGGAATTTTTAAAACCAGTACACATGTATTGCGTCGTGGCCTGGTGCTCTCCAGTTTGACATTTTTCAGAGGTTTTTGAGAGTTTCCTTGCTGATTGCCTTCTCCGTCCATTTTTTTGATTTGTTGTGACTCTTCCTTCATGTCTTTCAGCCATTCTGCATTTCTATTATGTTCCTGTCGCTCTTCCCATATCTGTCTTCAGTAGCATTTTCTTTCTGTTGTGTCTGGTTGTTCTGTTCTTGTTTTTCCTCCATTTACATTTTGGTAGAATTATTATTATCATTATTATTTTTGATTTTTATTATTATTATTATTATTATTATTATTATTATTATTATTATTATTATTTTTTAATTTTTTTATTATTATTATTATTTTCATTATTATTATTATCATTATTTTCATTATTATTATTATTATCATTATTATTATTATTATTTATTATTATAATTATTATTATTTTTTTTTTAATTATTATTTTCATTATTATTATTATTATTATTTTCATTATTATTATTATTATTATTTTTTTTTTTTTATTATTATTATTTTCATTATTATTATTATTATTATTATTTTATTATTATTATTATTTTATTATTTTATTACTATTTTATTATTATTATTATTATTTTATTATTATTATAATTATTATTATTTTTTTATTAAAATTATTATTATTATTTTTTATTAATATTATTATTATTATTTTTTTATTAATATTATTATTATTATTAATATTATTATTATTATTATTATTATTATTTTTATTACTATTATTTTATTATTTTTGTTATTATTTTTTATTAATATTATTATTATTATTATTTTATTATTATTATTATTATTATTATTATTATTATTATTATTATTATTATTATTATTATTATTTTTGTGTTCACTACCTACTCAGTGTTGTGATGCTTTTACACTGGTTCATTTTTCACTCAAGAGCAGATTTTTACATAAAAGCTAGTAAACATATTCAAGGTGGCAATTACATGGAAAGCGTCTGGTGTAGGATGTTTGCTGTGCCAAGCAGAACCGACTTCTGGAGTACGGTGATGTTGTACTTGATTCCCAAGAAGTTCAACTGTTTCTCAAGATCACGGGGAATTCAGTCAAGTGCACATATGATGATTGGCACGATGGAAGTTTTTTTGTTCTACAACCTAGCAATCCACACTCTCAGTTTCTGATAGTTCCGTAGTATCTAATTCTTCTTGCTTGCTAAGTTGATATCACTTGGGCAAGCCACATCAAAAGTTTGGCATTCATTTGTCTTTTTATTCATAACTACAATGTCTGGTTTAATGTGAGTTTTCTCTCGGCCACACAGAACCATGAAATCCCAGAGAATCTTAACTTCCCCATTTCCCACTACCGCTTCTGGGTGATGTTGGAACCACTTGTTCGTCACTTGGATTCCAAACTTTTGGCACAAACTCCAATACAGATTTGCACATACTTTGTCATGGTGTCATTTGTTATCTTTTTGAGCAAGTGCAAAACATGCACTAAAAATGTGTGACAGCTTCAAGGGTCACATCACACAGCCTGCACTTATCAGAACAGTCCTTCCCGTAGATGTTCCTAGTGATTGTTTTTATTGATAAATGTTTCTATTGATTTAGTGCATGCTCCTGAGCAGCAAATATTATTATTATTATTATTATTATTATTATTATTATTATTATTATTATTATTATAATAATAATAATAATAATAATAATAATAATAATAATAATAATAATAATAATAATAATATAGGATTTTATTTTATGAGATTAGGTGGGAAGGTGCAAAAGTGTAATGACGTTAATTTAAATAATTATTGTTTAATCTATAGTCTTTAACCCCCTTGAGACACGTCCAGCACTTTTCGGTAATGAAAAGAAACCCCTGTACACCCCTGCTCCCCCTTATTAATTTTGCAATTCATTTTTAATATCTATAATCTTAAAACAAAGTAAAACGTTATAGTTCCTTGTTATATATCTCAAGTGCAAACACACCCCACGTTATTATGGTACTCTTTGATTGAAATGTTTTAAGTTAATGAGGTTGTGTGAATAACCCGCTGATCAATTCATCGTAGAAAATAATATTACATGGAGGGAAAATATAAAACACATGTGACGTTTTCAAATTCATTTTTGAAACTTTTATGATGAGATGATTGGTGTGGAAGAACGTCAGGATGAAGAAAGTAACTTTGTAGCGTTAACTATGTCTGGAAGTATCTGATTGGAATTGAATATTGAATAAGAAAAGGGTTACTATCTTACAAGGAAAACACCAATATCTCCACTAAAATATGAATCAGCTTTATTGAAAGAGAACACTAGAACATAAAAAGAATTATTGTGTTTCTGGATTTTTGAGATGAGAATTGAAAATATAATAATTTTTGCATTGTTCCAATTACCGTTTTCATCTTGTACGTATTCATCACTGAATGAAGACGTTATCTATCTATTATATATATAAAAGTGAACGTGTGTGTGTGTGTGTGTGTGTGTACATTTTCCTACGCAATAACTCTGTTAATTTTCAGTCTACAGACTTGAAATTTGATATACAGGGTACTGAGATTTGGGAAAATCTTTCTAATCCATTTTGGGCCCGAAATTTGGCTGTTAAGGGGTCAAAGTTTAACGATTTGACCTTTGAGAACTCTACCAAACTCCTCCGACAATTTTGGGTCTAAACACTTGAAATTTTAGATATATGTTCTTTGGACATGGATCTAACTTAATAACTTGATTTGAGCCCAAAACAATAAATGTTAAGGGGTAATAATAGGGGTCAAATTTAAAAAATTGACCATTTTTTTTCCCCTCAACACACACCTCCAAACACCCGGACAACGCCGGGCTGAATTGCTAGTATTCTAAAAATCACGTAAATTGATTAAGTAGTTTTTTGTTTGTTTTTATTTAAGAAAATGAAATTTTACGATTTTTAGCGATTAATTATTTTTGGCAGCCATAGATGATCTCTTAATTCTGGAGAGGTTTAAAAGAAAGACAATCGAGTTGTCCACCCTTGTAAAGTGCCGCATCTTAAACAAATATGGCGCCCAGTATCTTTCCCAGTCACCTCGACGTAAATTTGATTTTCTTAAATAATAAAAATAATGCCAAAAAAAAAAAAAAAAAAAAAACTACTTGATCAATTTACTTGATTTTTGAAATATGACATTATCGTTCCGTGATGAGTACGTGCATCATGTTTCTTTTCTTTTTTTTACATGGAGGTCACAACTTATCAAGGCCTGGAAGCCATTCGAGGATAAGGATTATTGCGTGTACAGTAATCAATGGGATAGTATCGTAGTAATCGTTAGTATTGAAGATTTGATAACGTGTCTTACTGAGGGGGGCGATTCATCAGGAATTTGAATATGTTGGATTTGAAGACATCCAAGTTGTCATCAGGTGGGAAACAGGCAAACGCAAGAGAGTTCCACAGGCGTGCACTTCTAAGAAAGAAGCTTTGTTCATGGAATCTACGCTTTGATTTAGGCACAGATAAAGAGTGGGGAAATTTACTGACAGTGGTTTCAGCTAGATGGATGTTTTTCGTGAAAGATTGGCGAGGGGGGACCAGAGATTGGAGCTCGGACGAGCACTTGCCATACGATAAAACAAAGACAGGCTCGCATTATTATTATTATTATTATTATTATTATTATTATTATTATTATTAAGAAGTATAATTTTGGTGCGTCTACAGTTTATCGCCGAAAATGGAGACGTCATTTTTTCGGGCACCTGTCATTAGAATCAGAGGGAGAAATCAGTATTTTAAACTGTGGCCGAAGTAGGAAATAAATAAAAAAAGAAATTAAACTAGATATTAATTACTCCGGAAAGAACTATTAAAAAAAGTAAATAAAGTGGAAGAGAACATATATACGTAATTGTTTAATTGGAAATGTTTCGATTTAATTAATGAAAACGGGGAAGTTTTTCATAAAACGTATGTATATTTTTATTATTAAAACAGAAAATGAAAATGACATAGTTATAATTGCTTAAACTGAGCGAGCGCCATTTGAAATCCAAAACATTTATTGTATAAAAATGTATCAAAATATAATTGTAAAGATATTTTTTATTAAAAAGGTTGCGTAAGGAAATATAATTATGATAAAAAAATTTTTTTTAATATTTTGTTGTTATTTATTTTCTATTTCGGTCACAGTTACAAATACTTATTTCTGCCTCTGATTTTAACGACAGGTGCCCGAAAAATAGCATATCCATTTTCGGCGATAAACTGTAGAAGTACCGTAGAAGCAGCGATTTCTCTCTCTCTCTCTCTCTCTCTCTCTCTCTCTATATATATATATGGTACTGGTAGCGGTTTTAGTTACATGGCGAACACCATTAAAAAAAACTGAGTTCTCCCTCTCTCTACGCACGCGCAAAGAACATGTTTTAGTTGCCATAGTAACTAACCGATCATGAATTTTTATCGACTTTTTTTATAAGTTTTACTGTTTATGAATATTGAAATAAATGAAATTACTACACATTTATTAGTAATAATTTTTTTTATGTTTACATTTTATATTTACATTTTTTTTAAATGAAAAGAAAAAGTCGATAAAAGTGAGACAAAAACAGTAAAACGTCATTTAAAAAGAAAATGCTATTAAAAAAACAAAAAGCCGATAAAAGTGAGACATAATTTTTTTCTTTTAATTTAATATTCATAAACATTAAAACGTCGTCATTTAAAAAAGAAAATGCTATTAAACAAAAAAAAGAAAAAGTCGATACTGTTTATGAATATTGAAATAAATGAAATTACTACACATTTATTAATTATAATTTTATCAACTTTTAAAAATTACTAAACATTTATTAATAAAAATGATCCGCGCTATATTTTAAATCGTATTTCCAAGTTTAATTAAAGTTTAATGTTTTTTTTATTCAATTGTAAGGTTAAAGTAGAGAATAAGGCAACTAAAACATGTTCTTTGCGCATGCGTAGGGAGAGGTAGAACTCAGTTTTTTTTTTATGGTGTTCGGCATGGAACTAAAACCGCTACCAGTACCATATATTTTTTTTTAATTTATGTTGAACTGTGTAGACTTGCTTGCGCCGAAAAATTCGCCTCCATTTTCTTTTTCATCCCATTTATTTATTATTGACTTTATGAATCGTGTGTCCGCACCGCGTAGTATTCTTTAATAGTATCCATTCTTTTTTTATGCATGAATGACGGAAGAATGAATGAATATTCAAGAGCAAACAATTAATTCGCCATGCACGAGTAAAACTCTGTCATCGTTCACTGACTCAGTAATTTTTAATCTACTAGTTTTTATAGCTCCCTACCGGCCACATTGTCACGCCAATGATTTATATTTCAACACTGCAACACACAACAGTGCAACACTGCAAGTGCAACAGTGCAACAACACTGCAACACTGCAACAGTACTGCAACACTAATCGAACGTAAAGTACAAATATATTTAACGTTTTGTGTTTATTATTTAGTAAAATATATTTTCTTAGGTAATCACGTCGTTTCCCGACCCATGTAATTTTATTTGAAAAATGGTAGCTTACAGTTGTATTTTTAGATCATGATATAAAGTATTGACGTTTTGATACTTGTACAGTTTAATCAAGACATTAAAAAATGAAAACATCGAAAAAAGGTTATAGTGTACGTATTTGTTTTGGACTGAAGATCTCCGAAAAAAAAATCATTTTATTTGATCGAGTAGTTTTTATTTTACAGCAGAAAAACACGGTTTTATGAGAGCGCGTTGAAGTCTGCCATTCCGAAATTTGTTGATCTCGCCAAAGGGAGATAACTCCAGTTAAAGCGCCGACATTCCCTCCCCATATTTATTACTAGCTTTTCTTCCTAAAAATCGAACCTTTTGCTCAGTATCATAAGAAACTGTTTTTTTCGCTGTAAAATTAAAAACTACTTGATGAAATTAAGTGATTTTTTTTCAGAGAACTTCAGACTATAACGAGTACGTACAATATAACTTTTTTCAATATTTTTATTTTTTAATGTCTTGACTAAACTGTATAAGCGCCGAACTTCCTGTGCTTTTCAACAAAGTCCAAGAATTAGATGGAGTTATCTCCCCTATCTCCCTCCTCTTCGTAGCTAAAATTGCTGTGATGTCTGCGACGTGAGGGATGTAATTAAACTGGATTTTCCTCCGTAAAATAAAATAAAATAAAATAAAATAAAAACTACTTGATCAAAGCAAGCGATTTTTCTTTGAGAACTTCATTCCATAACGGGCAGATTTCTCTCCGTCTTCGTTTTTTAATAGCTTTTCTTAAACTTTTTTTTTTTTATACACAGTGATCACCACCTATCAAGGCCCGGAAGCCACTCAGGAATAAGGGTTATTGCAAGTACATTACGTTAGTGTGAAGATTTGATGAAGTGTTTACTTAAGGGGGCGGTTCATTAGGAATTTGTTAACATTGGACTTGAAGACATCCAAGTTGTAGTCCGGTGGGAAGCAGGCAGACAGAACAGAGTTCCACAGGCGTGCAGTTCAAAGAAAGAAGCTTTGTTCATGGAAGCCGCGTTTTGATTTAGGCACAGATATAGAGTGGGGGAAATTTTTCACAGTGGATTCAGCTAGACGGGTGTTTTTCGTGAAAGATTGGCGAGGGGGGGACCAGAGATTGGAGTTCAGACGAGCACCTGCCATGGAAATAACGATAAAACAAGGATAGGCTCGCAACGTCTCTTCTGTGGGAGAGAGGTTGCAGGGAAGAGAAAAGGACACCCCCCCCCACTAAGCCACGAAGTCTATTTTGTACTCTGTCAAGGCAGGATAGGCTGTTTTTAACAGCTCCTGCCCAGATATGGCAACAGTATTCCATCCTTGGATGTACTTGGCTTTTAAATAGATAGAGAATTGCATCAGTAGTGAGATATCTTCTGGAGCGGTAGAAGGATCCCACCATCTTTCCAGCGACCTTGGCAACAGACTTGATGTATGTGTTCCATTTTAGATCAGGAGTAAAGGTCAAACCCAGAAGCTTGTCAAAACACGGGGCCTCACCCAGACGAGAGCCATCCATCACAATTGATGCCAGATGGGGATCAGAGCGTTGATGATGTAAGGATAGGAGTTTGGTTTTGGATGCTTTAAAGGTAACCAGCCACATCTTCCCCCACTGAACCACGCGCTCGAGATCAGAGGAGAGAGAATCAGAGAGAACTTTGTCATTTACAGCCTTTGATGTGTTGCCGTAGATGGTCGTGTCATCAGCATAGATGTCAACAAATGATTTAAGTATGTGTTTAGAGAGGTCATTGATGTAGATCAGGAAGAGAGTTGGGCCCAGGATTGACCCCTGAGGGACTCCAGCATTTATATTACAGGCCTCCGATTTTTGTCCATCTACCACTATTCTTATGAGCCTATCGGAGAGAAATGATTTAATGATTGAGAAAACATTTCCAGTTATACCGTAGCTGGAAATCTTGTGAAGTAGACCCTTATGCCATACCTTGTCGAAGGCCTTTGATATGTCAAGAGCAATTGCCCTAGAAAGGAAGCCTTTGTCAAGAGATTCACTAATCCTGTGGGATATAACCGTCAGCACATCTGCGGTAGATCTTGCAGAGCGGAAACCATATTGTGTGTCACTAAGAAGGTTATTCCTGCTGAGGTGGTTGACTATTTCTCTATTTAATATGGATTCCAGCAACTTACTCATAACACACAGGAGACTTATTGGTCTGTACTAAGAGGGAGATGACTTATCACCTGAATTCTTAAATATAGGGCAGGCAAACTGATGAGGTCTTCCAGGGAGTCGGAAAGCACTTCTCCTTAAGGCAGCGCTTAAATAGTTTTGTAAGTATGGGAGCAAGTTCTGGTTGAAGCTTTTTTAACACTATAATTGGGATGCCATCAGGGCCAGTTGCTTTACTAGAATCTAGGTTCTTGATTAGCTTGGCAACCTCATGTACGGATATTTGTATGTTACCTAGCTTGTTCTGTGTTATAGGAGGAAATATGGGGAGTTGATGGCCTTCGTCGTATAGGGTAGAATTAGCTGCAAAGTTCTTTGCAAATAGTTTGGCCTTGTCTGACGCTGACGAGATGACCTCTGGTCCATTGATAATGGTTGGGATAGAACGCACACTTCTGTTCAGGATCCTATTTGTTATTTGCCAAAAATGGTGTGAACCAAGCCGCTGATCAGCTACCTTGGATTTAACAGACTGGGCATATAGCTCTCTTGCATTTTTTATTACTCTTTTACAGTGGTTGCTGGCAGTCCTGAAAGCAGCTTTAGTCTCAGTGCATCCATTACGTTGGTAGCTATGGAAAAAGTGATTTCTGTGCACGATAGCAGCAGCACATTCTGGGGAGAACCATGGCTGGCTGTTAGGTTTTTGTTGGAATTTTTTAGATGGTATGAATTGGTCTATGCCTACAATTAACCATTCGGTCAGATCTGATACTATAGAGGACACTTCCTTTTTAAACATGGAGTGCAGAGGTAAATCAGATATGAATGTACGGAAGCTATCCCAGTGAGCCATAGAGTATCGGTATACAGTACGGTGGAGGGGTACGTCTGGGGGTGTTCTTACATTTTGTTTTTATCTTAACTGATACGACGGAGTGGTCGGAGGATCCTAGCGGAGAATGAACGGAACATGAACATAGCTCAGGGGAAGTTGAGAGAAAAAGGTCTAGGAGGTTTGCATATTGACCGGGTGTATCGGGCACACGGGTGGGTTCGCGAACAATTTGAGTGAGGTCATAAGCAATGGCAAAATCATGACAAAACCTCCCCTCATCATCTGTCTTATTTGAATGGGTCAGCCATTCCACGTTATGGATGTTGAAGTCACCACAGATGTGGATGTTAGCCGAGGGATGTGAAGACAGTATGTGGTCTATTTTCTCAGATATGCTCTTAAAGATAGTAACTCCGCTGTTGTGGGGCCTATAGAGGGCAAATATAAATGCAGTGGTGTTAGCAAGTGCAACCCTGAAGCACATATAGGGTAAATTAGGATCTTCTCTAGAGATATCCCTGCCACACGGGAAGCCATCCTTAATGTAGGCACATATTCTATGCCCATGGCGATCTTGGGTGTCAGATTTAGCTGTTAAATTAGAGTATCCGTTAATTATGACTAGGGAAGTGGTCGGCCCTATTCCAGTTTCACTTAGAAATAATATGTTCGGTTTCATCTCCTGTAATTGGGTTTCAACCTCTGGAAGGTTGGAACGTAGACCCCTGATGTTGGAGAAGGAGACCTGGTAGTAGGGGTCTACGTTGGAAGATGGGGTTCTAGGTTTAATCGGGTTTTTATTCTGGAGATATTTCATGTTGAGGTTTTGGGACTTGTGGAATAGGTCAGCATACTTGGTTAGAGCAGTACAGAGAGGGAAAGTAAGAGAGAAAAAGACAGGAAATTTTTTTTTTTTTTTGTAGCACACGAAAAGATAAAGCCATAACAATTACCCACTAGTATGGCATCGAGAGGCCCCACCAGAGACTACAGCATGGTCCAGATCCACTCACCAAATGGCAATACAGCAGTCCCAGTACTTTGCGCCTGCTGATAGGACAGCCTCCCTAGGGGTTAATCCAAAGTTCGGGTCCTTGACTATCAGTCGGATAACGTCAGCCCCGATAAAACGTTTACTTCCAGCACCCTTACTAGTGACATGGCCGCAAGGACAGACAGAGACAGAAAAATTTCCGACATCTCAGTACTACCGACCTTTAAGCAGCTTTTTCTTCACCCTTTGTCAGAAAAATCACTCATTGAATGAGGACTTAATGACAAAATGGGAGAAGCGAGAGTTACTGGAGCTGCCGATAACACATCCACTGTATTATCTACTCTCCATTTAAAAAAAAAAAAAAAAAGGGGGAAGGAGGGGAGTGGGTACAAGTGACTTATTTATATCTAAGTAGTAAGTCCGGTGCTAAGTTAACAATTCAGGACACTTTTGATGATAATCTCCCCTCCCATATAATGGGTGGAAGTTTGTTGTTATCTTTCGAGTTTGAATCATTAGAGTTTAACCTTATAATTAATTAAAATCCAATAATTAACTATTATCAATTTGTAAAGTCGGCTTAATATTAATTTACATTCGAGTTTAGATAATTATTCAAGGTTTTACTTTAGGAGGTTCGTTTTCATGAATAACTGTTTCTTTGCACTGTATTATATTTCGAATGTACTTGAATATAAGGCTAACTATATTAGATGGTTTGATAGGCCAGCAAGGAAGCAAGCATTTTCAATACAGGCAAGCTTGCAGTAATAGTATATATTAAGTATACTACTTAAATAAAGTCTTAAGTTTATCTACTCTAATAGAGAATAATTTCCGGCATTTTTTTTTTATAGTTAGTTTCCGGCATTTTGTTTGTTTTCATCGTTTACTTTGTAGCATGGGGGGGGGGGTGACGAATAAGACAGGAGGATACAGACAAAATACATAAATAAAACACGAAAAACAAGTTTAAAAACAAGGTAACATAAAAAAACATTTAGGATTAGTTTTAAAAAAATACTTAACGTTTTTGCACTAGTATTCCGTCCGCTGTCTTTTTGTCAACTGGTAGCTGGCATATCATCATGTCTTTCTAGAGCGAAAGAAGATTTCTATTTCCGGATAACTTGGTCGAGTGCCTATCTATTTATAGAATAAAAGTCGTTACGTTCGGATGTGTAAAATATTTATTTTACTTTATTTTTTATTGTTAAAAAAGTTCTAACTTTTTTTTTTTTTTTATAAGCACCAACTTTTTAAATTAGTAAATTAGCCGACATCCTGATATAAATTCAAGATAGACATCTCTAAAACTAGTCGATATAAAAATTGGAATGGAACAGAGAAAAGAAATATAGTCTTTTAACAATAATTTATTTAAAATAAAATACGGTTATTATCTAAAATTCGATCACATAAATTGATCAAGTATTTTTTTTATATATACAAAATACATTTTTAGCGATTTTAATAGTAAATGATATCCATTACATCTGATTTTGATCTCGGTAGTCCGAATTGAATTGGCTCCTTTTATTTTAAACAGCATAGATCACAGGCGAAAAAATTGGAAGGATAGTTGCAATTGTGTTTTGTGATATTCACGCCACTTCCGATTTTTTCGGATTTATGTAATCATGCCCATATTCTTTTTATTTTCTTTTAAAGTTAATGAATTCTTATTCTTCTGATGAGTCAGCACGGAAAAGATTCCAAAATTGATATAATAATTATATGAATGGTTCTGCAGTATGAAACAGGTGCTCTTGAGAATTGAACATTTTAACATTATGAAAGAAATAAACGGTAAGATGGACAACATCTTGGAATTTAGCATATAGACTTTTATCATATATATATATATATATATATATATATATTTGTCATCCACATACAGTACTGTTTCACTGTATCACAGCTCATCAGTGCGACTAGACTAGCAACTGCCTCAAATCAGCTTTGAAATTCGACTACCTAGGCGACAATCGGTGCTCCTAACCGTTATGTTATTCAGCTGCTGCTAAGATGGGCATGCGAATAAACAATGTTTGGACAATGGTTCAAAACAATTGTCAAAAACATTGTCCAAACGCCTAAGCTCCATTTGTTTACACAAAGTGTATTGCTTAATACGCTTGTGGCAGTTTGTTTATCACTTCCCAATATGCACAGCCCAAGATAGGGAACATTTATAGTCATCCACATATAGTACTGTCATTTGGTGAGATAATTTACGGGCGCCGCTCCCATAGGTCAATCGGTAGAACTGCTGACTGTCAACGTGATGGTTCTAGATTCAATCCTCAACTTGAGAGAGGTGCTAGTCTAGCAGCAGTGATGAACAGTCTTGTTGAATGATGTAGGGCCTTCCATTTCTTACTCTATCAATCCAAGTCTTCACAACAGTACTCAGGACTTCAATGTAAGCAGCAGAATTGATTTTTAGTCCTTGTGGAAAGAAATGTAGTGGCATCACATGTCCCTCATTGCTAACCAAACCCAAAACCATAACAGTTGCTGGAAATTTTGTGTGCATGACTCTTGGAACTTCAGCAGAGTCAGCACATAGCCATCTCTCATTTCTTCGGTTTACCTTTTGGTCTTGGTCCAAATTTTTTTCGGATGAAAAAACCCAAAGAATGTGTTGCTCAGCAGGATGTTTCAGTTTGCTTAAAAGCCTCTTGGATCTTACCAACCGATTTTCTTTGGTGGTCTCGGAGATAAACTGGCCTCTCTTCATCACATGCGACTTGTATCAAAGATTTTCATGGCAAGTCCTACGAATTGTGGCTTCTGAGACATTAAGATCTTTTGCAATTGACCTCATTGACTTTTGAGGCTCTCATCAATGATGTTCTGAACTCTTTGAACGAATTCAGGTGTTTTTATGCTGTCAGCGCGTTGTTGATACTTTTTGCGTTTAGCAACTGGAGAAATTGGGCCATTTTTGTCCTCTAATTCTTTGCAAACTTTAAAAACAAACGATCGGGCAACTTTTAGAAATTGGGCAATTTATATTTTATATATAAGTCTTTTATATGTAGGATAGTCAAGTTTATAGTAATTTTTAGTCTTGTCTGCAGGGACAAATATATGATTATTCTTTTTGACTTTCTTGGCAAAATTATTTATTTTTTGGGTAACCGGGTTGTAGCAATGTCTTTGTTTCTTAAATCTAATTTTTTTGACTAAGTTTAACATGGAATTTTCGAACTCCTCAAGGTAAGGATTATATTTAGGGTGGGCAGGGGTTTTTAGTCCATAAAATTTGGTAGCCAATCTTTCAATTTTCTTTTGTTCTCTTTGAGAGTTTATAGGGAGTCCATTTGTTAGTTTTTGGGTGTTAAGAAATTCAGGATACAATGAAAAGATTCAATATAACCATTATGCTCCACCTGTATGCCGTCTTAAATCTGTAATCACACACAATATGACTCGCAAGAAACCAGTTCAAATAACAAGATCTGCTGCTATCAATAGCAATGGTCCACTCCACAAATATAATCCGAACCAACATGCTAATCGTAATACTTCTAACCCACCCTGTCGTACTAGGAGAAAGAAAAATATTTGGTTTAATCCTCCATTTAGCGTAAATGTTAAAACTAATATACCTAAAGAATTCTTCAATATTGTAGAAAACTCTTTTAAATACCCACACAGATATAGTTCAATTTTTAATAAAAACTCAATAAGAATTTCTTATTCTACTATGCCTAATTTAGCACAAAGAATCTTAGCATCTAATAACATCAAAATTAAATCAGCCCAAAAAATCCCTTTCCCAATCCAACCAAAAAGAAACTGCAACTGTATTTGCCCACTCAATAATGATTGCATCCATAAAGATGTAATATATTCATGCACAATTACAGAGCTCCCATGCAATTCTCCCATAATAGACAATAACATTTTGCCACCCAATTATCCTTCCTCCGACCCTCCCTCTGATATAATTATTAATCCAACAAACGAATCAACCAGCCCCTCTATTTTCAATCATACAACCAGCTATAATAATAATAATAATATTTTTCATAGCAGCCATCCTAACACTGATAACACTAATTATCCCCTCCAAACCAATCCTGCTACAATTACTGTCCTACCCTCTGTTCATCAAAATGAACAAAATTTAAATTCTCCTCCCAGTATAAATCAACAAATTAATATTAATTCTCGACCCCGAGCTATTAATAAAACATATACATATATAGGTGCTACTTCAACTTTAATAAAGAAAAGAATTTCAAACCACACTTCTTCTTTCAATAACCAAAATTCAAATAATAACCAGGGAACTTCTCTAACTACACTGGTTAAAAAGCTTAACTCTGCCAATACCCACTTTTCAATTAAATGGACCATCCTAAAAAAAGTTAAGTCTTACACTCCAGGATCTAAGTCTTGTCACCTCTGTACATCTGAAGCTATAACTATTATAACCTCCCCTCAAAGTAGTAATATAATAAAGTCTAAAAACGAACTGATCTCCTATTGCAAACATATGTCCAAGTTTAAATATGGTAAATTTGAAATCACATAGCTATTAATTTAACCCTTCAAATATCTTTTCCCATAATTTTTTTTTTTTATATAATCTTACCTTCTAAGCTTTTTATATTTTTAATTTTATTTGCTTTTTCTTTATTTCTTTGGCCGGTTTTCCATCTGCTATCTCCGTTTTATGGTATATGTATACCTATTAATTAAATATATACATCAACCTACTCATTTTTATTCTATGTATTTATTTACTTATATTTTACTATATGCATTTACATACACATTTATTTGCCTTATTCCGGGTTTTGTAGATATCGGCCTATCCTTCCCCTTATTTTGTATGTAAGTATGTATGTTTTTGTTTAACTTGTATATGTTTTTGGATATGTGTATATATTTATGCATGCGTGTGTGTTTGTATATATATATATATGTGTGTGTGTTATTGTATATGTATACATATATGTATATATATTTATATGCGTGTGTGTATGTATATACATGTATGTGTGCATTTGTGTGTCTGTATGTATGTATATGTATATATATATATGTGTGTGTATGTGTGTGTATATATATTATTTTCTATTTTTTTATTTATTTACTTTCATTCTTTTTTTTTATATATATATATAAAACAGAAGCCCCATTTCATAAACTTAGCCATTTATTTGTTCTGATCAGTTTTCTTAATTTAATTCTGGGACTTTCACGTGCATATCTAAGCTGACCTAATTATTAACGCTAATTTTCGCGCTTCTTGTCTGGGTCAGTTTGACCTTGCTTTTTTAAATTTAAATCTTCACCGCTTTTCGAGTGTTTTTTTTTTTTTTTTTTTTTTTTAAACCTTAATTTTTTTGATTCATCCAGCCTTGACAGACGTGTTTTTAAATATTCTCTCCAGTACTTTTCTTTTAATGATTTGGAATTCATTCTATTTGCGCTTTTTCCAAGGAACTCTGCCTTTTGGATTATTTTGGACCATTTGGAATTTACCTATCGGATTGAAATTTTAAATTCCACCGTTTTGGATTTTACCATTTTTGGATTTTTACCCTTCACCGGACTGTCCATTCATGTGAAATCTTTTTATTTTTATTTTTCTTTTGCCTCCTGTTCCTCTTACCTCACCCTTTTTTTTTTAACCAAGTAAGATCTGTGACTTACTTGTAGTTTCATTAAATACTTTTATATGCAAAATCCGATCCTGCATTTTGCTAATTCCTACCCTCTGATGAGAAGGAGAGTATTTCTTCGAAACTCCGCGGATTAAGGACTATCCACTTATCTTGTGTTTCCTTTTTTAAAATTAAATATGTTTTTAACTCTTTTTCAAGATGTCTTTTAACATGTTTTATTAATCATTTGTTCATATATATATATATATATATATATATATATATACATATATATATATATATATATATATATATATATATATATATTACATTAGGAAAATGCGAGCATGAAAAGTAATATGGTTAAGCTTAAACATGGAAAAGTAAAAGACTAGTTGTTAAAACTGAAAAAGAAAAGGACCAGATATTCAAGTAACATAATAAATTTATAACTTAAATTATTGCAGCATTAAGAATTGATTAAATGGAATTTAAAAAAAATTCTTAATGACCTCAGATGGGACATCTTTGCCAGGACGTTAAATCATTCCAAATACTATCCCCTCTAAACCGTATGCTCACATGTTAATCTCCCCATGACATGCTTTCAACGGTCACCCACTCTCCCTCTCCCTGTATCTCTTTCTCTCCATAATTGCTCAATCATAATTAAACGCCGCTCTTTTAATTAACTGCTTGCCCCTTTCTTTTCTTTTTTATTTCTTTATTTCTTTCGTCTATTTCTATCACTATTATTTACCCATCTCATGTTTTTCTTTCCCTCTTCTCCCCCCTCCTCTCTCTATTTCTACCTGTGTCTGATTTTATATTTTAATTCCCCCTCGTCGCTTATGACATCTCAATGTTTTTAAAATTGATTGCTGCTGCTGCTGTTTTTTTTCATTCAAATTCGTACATTTTCTAATTTCTCCTTTTCTCAGTATAATTAATATTTATTTCTGTGAAGTCTGATGAAATTATCGGATCATTAACATGACTCGGTAATCGAAGCAATAAGCATGTGTAACCAAGCAAATGAAAATGGTAACACACACACACACACACACACACACACACACACACACACACACACACACACACACACATAAATATATATATATATATCTATATGTATTTACAAATATATCTCTCTATATATATATACAAATATATATCTATATATATACACACATATATTTATATATATATATATATATATACAAAAATATATGTATATATGTGTGTATATCTTTGTATATATATCTATATTTGTCATACACACACACATACACACACACACACACACACACACACACACACACGCATATATATATATGTAATTATTTACTATAATAATTAAATACCTACACAACTAGTGTTTCCTCCTTTCGGGAATCTTCAGTGCAGGGTGTTAAGATTAACACCAGTCGAGAGATTCGAACCCGGCGGCAGAAGCCGTCTCTGGCATCATTAGCAAGGACAGTATTCATTCGGCTACCGTTAATCGTGTGAAATAACCTTGAAATGTAAACATTTTGTTTTTAAATTATATATATATATATATATATATATATATATATATATATATATATATATATATATATATATATATATATATGCAAACTGCCATTAGCATATTAAACGATGCTCTTTGTGTAAACAAATCGAGCTTAGGCATTTGGACAATGTCAAAACATCGTTAATTCATTACCAGCACAGCAGCAGCATATAGCTTAATTGTCGTTTGGGCGGCATATAGCTTGGATTGTCGTTTGGGCGGTCGGGTTTTGATCCTGGCTTAAGGTCGTTGCTTGTCTAACCGCACTGATGAGCTGTGAAACATGTTTGTGCATACGTTATCATCCGCCGATCCGTTTTTGTAAGATGGGATCGTACGTTCTTGGTGACATGCTGAGTGCAAGAGGAGGTGCAGAGTCAGAGACAAGTCATATAGCTCGTGTACGATCAGGTTGAAAGAAATTTAAGATTCTGCTGCGCCATTTAATTAATCGTTTTTCTCTCAGAAAGTAAAAAGGAAAACTACATCATGTGTTAGGAGTGTCATGATGTACGGGTAGTGAGGCATGGTTACTTGAGGAAGAGGACATTAATCGAACAGATACACAGATGGTGAGCAGGACGTGTGCTGTGTTCGCTAATGATGATTATAAAAATATATTTTTATAATCATCATTAGTGAACATGGCACCTGCCCTGCTCACCATCTGTGTATCTGTTCTAGAAATTCGATTAATGTCCTCTTCCTCAAGTGGCGAAGACCCACTACCATATATCATGACACTCCTAACACATGATGTATATAGTTTTCCTTTTTACTTCGCTAGAGAAGACACGATTAATTAAGAGGCGCAGCCGAATCTTAAATTTCTGTCTACCTGATCGTACATGAGTTATATAGGACTTGTCATTGCACCTCCTGTTGCTCTCAGCATGTCACCAAGAACGTGCGATCCCATCTTGTAAAAACGGATCGGCGGATGATAACGTATGCACAAACATGAAATTGTTTTAAAATCTATCTACATAGTTATAACTCTGTGGACCTCGCATCTTATCTTCGACGATCGGGCGATTTCATCTTTTAAAAAAGGGATGACAGATGAATTTATATACATATATACGTGTGTGTGTGTGTGTGTGTGTGTGTGTGTGTGTGTGTGTGTGTGTGTGTGTGTATGTACGTATGTCTGTGTGTGTACATATGTGTATATATATATGCGTATATATATATATATATATATATATATATATATATATGCATATGTAAAAAATCGTGGCCACAAAAGTGGGTGCTCATTTTACGTTAAATTATTATAGAAAAGTGATCCCCCACTTTTAAAAAATTAACATTTCTTCATATATTGGAAACTACTCGTTTGCCGTAATTTTAAACGTTATTTTCGTTTTCAGTGACCACGAAAACTTGGAAGAGTGATAATTTTAAAGGAATTTTCGAGGGTAGAGTAATTCTTCATATTTACCAAAACGATATATTAAAAAAAAAAAAAAACGATTTGCTGACTATATCTTAACAATCACCGAATAGGCGACTTAAAATCTGCAGAAAACAGTGCCCGATAAAATAATTCAGATTATACTTAATTATTTGGTAAATGTGTAGTTTAGCGGCGTAAATTATTTGACAGACAAAAATTATAAGAACTATTTATTTTTATATAAAACACATTATTAGACACAAAAGTTGAAATAAACCAGAAAAAAATCATTTTTATTATTTTTTTTTTTCATCATTCTTTATTAGACTAAATGTACGACATTTGAGGCCGCCATATTGCTTTTAAAATTTGGCCTTTCTAAAGTTTGACAAATTGGCCTTTTTAAGGCCAAATTTGGCCGTTTTTTATACGCCACGAAAGAGCGTAAAAAAAAAGGCCAAATTTGGCCTTAAAAAGACCAATCTATCAAAACTTCTGATAGATTGGCCTTTTTAAGGCCAAGCAATATTGCGGTCTCGGATGTTGTTGATTTAGTCTGATAAAAATAATGAAAAATAATGGTTTTATTTTATTCGGATCTGATAATGTGCTTTATATAAAATTAAATAGTTTGTTTTTTTTTGTAATTTTTTTGTCTTTCAAATAATTTACGCCGCTAAACTACACATTTAACAATTATTTTTTTACATAAAATGATAGATAAAATGTTATCATTTCACTGTTACTGTTTTGAATTTGTTTTTAGTATTATAAAAATATATTACTTAATGAAATATTTGTTGATTTCTTTATTTTTTCTTTTTTTTCTTTTCTTTTTTTTTTAGATAAATAGAATCATATTTTATCTGACACCGTTTGCTGCGGTCTTCAAGTCGCCTGTGCTTCTGGTTCACCCTTTATTCTTTACAGCTTTATCTTAGCTGCTGCGTTCACTGCTGGCTGGACTGTCTATAACCCCAATCCCTCCTCCGTGCATCAGGTGAAATCTACACCAGTTTCCCCCCACCCGGACTCTCCCTGACGATAGGGATCAATTGTTTTTTTTTTTAGTATATTGTAATTAATTCGTCATCGATCATTTAAGGCTTAAAACCCAATATGAGGCTTTTATAATCTACATGGAAATATGCGCTTTAAGTGTAGAATAGAAAAACGAATCAATAAAACCCACTCACCACCGATACCAGTCATTATACTCGAAACACCATCTTTCGATCTAGCTGGGAATTATTTGGATTCTTTGGACGACTGTTATCACCTTGAGTGTTATTTTTACAACGTTTCGGTCGATGTAGCCTCCAACCTTCTTCAAGTGTATTTTGTCGAACTTGAGAATCTTTCTCTCAAACTCGGGAATCTGTACAGAATTTCGAGCAGAATCCTTTGTTTAATTCACAAGGATAGCATGTTCTCGTTTCGTCAGCCATGACTCGGTAGACAAAAAAAAAAAAAAAAAAAAAAATGGTTAGAAAGTCCATACGTAGAATAGTTCAGGAATATAAGAAAGTTTGATTATCTTTAAAATCACTGTTTCGACTCTACTTCTGGTTGCCCCTCCCCATATTAAGAATGGTTTTTTTTTTTTTTAAGCAATAATGTTATTTAGAAAAGTCCTTCTTAACATGGCGAGGGAGGCGACTTCCTTTACCTATTCTGTACTCATGTAAATCTTCATTAACATGTAAGTCATCATCATCATCATCATCATCATCTCGAATAAATCTGAAGATTTTAATGTTGACATTGGTTTCTCCGATATTTTTCTTGAAAGAATTCTGACTGCAAAACTATCAGGGAAACCACTGCCAACAATAAAATTTTCAGATTCGTACGGCGATGGCGACGACGACGACGACGACGACGAAGAAGAAGAAGAAGAAGAAGAAGAAGAAGAAGAAGAGAAAATGTTGTAAAAAGAACCGCATTAAAGTTCATCTTACCAGGGCGATGTTTTTTCAGACAAAAAGAAAGACTTGTTAGAAAAAAACAAGCCACAGAATTAATTCCAAAACTCAAGAAGGAAACCAATGTTACTGTAGAAAATCTCATTCTAACATTTAATAAAACAACTTTATTGGTCCATCTTCGTTAACGTGTAAATAATCATTATATCGTATGAATCCGAAGATTCTGTTGTTGGCATTAGTTTCCCCAATATTTTTCTAGGCATCGGGTACTTACAGGAGGGTCCACGTGAAGGTTGCCAACATCTTAAGTGAAAGTGATTTTTGTGGAACAAACTTGGGACACCCAGGTCATCAGTCTGTGTCATTATCCGCTAGACGACCGTCACATCCCAACATGTCAATAAAGGGGATGAAAGAGAAGGATGTTATCAAAAGAATACGTTCTTAAGTATGGCCAAAAGAAAAACGATCAGTCATGTGTTGTTGATAAACATTTAGTATTTTTTTTCTTTTTTTTTAATTGCATTTTACTCCCAAACAAGGCACAGTGCTACTTAGATGTAGAGGGCTACTATTTGAGGCATAAATTGCAGGGATACTATGTAGGGAGTTGAGCAGCAAGATATCTGTTTGCATTATGCTTGAACTTCTGCATGTCAGTACAGTTAGGGAAGCAGGGAGCCAGTACGGAATTCCAAAGTCTAGCAGTTCTGGGAAGAAACTGTCATAGTAAAATGCTTTCTGGTATCTGGAGATATCTTGTGGAGAGGTGAGATTTTGCTGCTTTTCAGGTTTGTTGGGGGTACTTATGCCAAGGAAGTACAAGGGCTTGTAGTTCATCGAAGCGTGTACCATTAAAATACTTGTGAAACAGGAGAGGGATGCAATATTTCATCAATGGGACAGAGGTTGAAGTTCAGCCGACAGTTTGAGACTTATTAGGTTGGTGACACTCTTTTGAACCCTGTCCAGGAGTGAGAGACTAGTAGAAGATGCACCAGCCCAAATGTGACAACAATACTCCATACATGAGCGAATGGTGACCTTGTGGAGGTACAGGATACTTTTAGGTGTAAGTAATTTTCAAGCACAGTAGCGAGAGCCCACCTTCCTCGCAGCAGCTGCGGCAATGCCATTGGTGTATTTGTTCCAACTCATGTTCCTAGTGAACGTTAAGCAGAGGAGTCCGAACAAAGTACTTTCAGATAATGTATTATTAGCCATGACAATCAGTGGTTGAGAAGATTTTTTGTATTTATTAAAGGAAAGAAGCTTAGTCTTGGCATCATTGAATGTTACCATCCATTTTTGTTCCCATTTCACTATGGATTGGAGGTCTTCCTCTAGGTTATTTCATTATTGTCTTGGATATGTGTTCATTTGTTTTCCCCTCATGACTGTTATAGAGTGTGGTGTCGTTAGCAAATATACCCATCTCAGAGACAATCTTATCAGGGAGATCATTTATGAATATCAGGAATAATAAAGGCCCAAGGATCAACTCCTGAGGTGCGTCCATATTTATATCATTGTTTTGACATACAACCATCAAGGACAACCTGGATTCTTCTCTTATTTAAGAAGGATTCAAATTATGTTAAGTATTTGCCCAGTAATACCATATGAACTGATTTTCCACATGCTTTTAAGGTGTCTAGGGGTTTTATGATATGCACCTGAGAAGGGGTGATTTTCAGATCATCTAGTATGGCGTCTGTCCGTAAAGGAAAGTCAGGGAGGGAGTAGTTTACTGAATCCAATATGGAGTTTGAGGCAAACCGACTGGCAAGCATGTTAGTCTACTTGGTTTCCGTGCAAACAAACTCATGATTGTTGGATAGTGGGGAATTGTTGATTGCCCATTATCTGTTGTAGATTTTCTAGAAATCACGAGTTCCTAATTTCTGTGCTTCAATTAATTTTCTGGTAGTTTCTGTAAATTCTCTCTTAGCTGTCCTTATTACAATTACTTTTAACTTCTATAAATTTTTGTCTGTTTGTACTGGACTTATGTCAATTAAATTTGTGGCATGCATGCTGCCTTTGAGCAATGGCAACTGCACAAGTAGAAGTAAACCATTGGGGAGAGTGGGGTTTGCTATAGAATTTCTGCGTGGGAACATGTCCTTCAATTGCCGTTTTGAACCATTTAGGGATCTCATTTGCGCACTGTTCAGCAGGGAGAAAAAAGATATTTTCCCATGGGTATCTCTAATGAGATCCCTGATGGCTTCTCAGTCAGCTTTCTTATAATACTTTGTCATTTTGAGCAATGGCTCTTCAGTTTTGGGTCAACAATTTAGGGTGATTTCTACCATTATCACAGCATGATCAGCATTCCCGAGTGCGCTATGGGTATTCATTACACAATCATTGGGAACTGTGGTCAAAAATAGATTTAAAAGAGAGGCATAGTGATCTGGCTGATCTGAGAAACGTGTTGGAATCGTAAACGTTTGTGATAGGCAATGAGATATAGAGAAGCTATGCGTAATGCTACCAGCTGCGTCTGCGTAAGTAGAGAATCCAAGCCAATTACTGTAGTGGACATTGAAGTCACCAAATACATGTACTTGTGTGCTAGTATCGAGGGAGAGTACTGTATCTATGCTGTGAGAGACTTGGTTGATTAGGGTACAGTCCTGGGTCAGAGGAGAGCGGTAGAGAAAATATAAGTAGCTAATGTTATGTTGCATGTTAAGTCTAAAGCACATAAAGGCCTGATCGTCTGATGCTAGTTTTGTTCTCTAGCCAAGGGTGCTCTGAATAGACTCCAAGTCTGTGCATATGTCTGTCTGAGTCCTTATGGAAAAGTGGGAGATAACCAGGCATGTTATAGTGGTTAGACGAGATGGAGGCGTATAGGTTAGTTTTACTTAGCGCTAAGATATCCGAAGTCTTTGCTAGGAGAAATGACTCAACATCATCTAAGTTAGTTCTAAGGCCACGGGTATTCGTGAATGCAAACCTCAAGAGAGGAGGTAAATTGGTTTTGCTTGAGTGTAAGCCTGGTTTAATCGTAATTTTTTATTGAACTGCCATTTTATTTTATTTAAAAGTTTCAGTTTTAGGATGAGAGGAGCTGGACAAAGTGGTTGTACAGAATACCAAACATGCAACACAAGTAGACTATCAGCCGACTCCTCATCTACAGGATTGTGGCCTCCATTAATAATTAATTTTCTACCTTATTGTTTTTCGTAATTTTTGGATATGTTCATTACTGTGACATGACAATTCTGTAGATACCATTGGTTTTACTCAAAATTCAATATTTCAGTTTTAAAATTTCGCTTTAATAACAAAGAAGAACCAAAAAAATGAAAGCAAAAATACTCCCGGGCAACGCCGGGTAGATATAGCTAGTTAGATACTAATACCTCTATAATCCTGAACCACATAGACAATTTTAAGCTTGATTTAATTACCTCTAGTTTTTGATATCGTATACCTTTGAGAGATGTTTGTTTTTCTTTTATCGTTTTTTTGTTTTTGTTTTGTTTTTTGTTTTTTTACGTCTTGAAAGGAATCTAATTAATCAATGTCATTTTCCATAGGAAAAAAAAAAAATACTTACTTAGACAGGAGAATACAACTTATTGCATGTGCATTTATACCTTCTTTTCTCCTTTCCTTTTTTCATTTGCATTGTACAGTTTCCTTCATTCGATCTCCTTCATATATGCACGTTGTACACTACAATCTCATTGTTTCTAAGCATTGAGAATATCCGCGTTATATAGAGAACTAGAGAAATACCCGTCTCACGATGAGTAAAATGAATTCCCAGAACAGAATAGTTTTGCACCACTTTTATGTTTACTAATGAAAATTAAAATCAAAGCAGAATGATACTAACCTTTCTATCTAGAACGTTTATTTCAATTCAGGTGCATCTTCCCCGAACCTCGGGAATCTTTATGTTAAACTCTACAATCTGTACGTAATTTCGGACGGAACTCTTTATGGCGAAGTCATAAGGTAAGTTTATTGGAAGAAAAATGTTTTGTGTAGGCATTATATATATATATATATATATATATATATATATATATATATATATATATATATATATATATATATATATATATATAATTTAAAGGAGATTAGAATAATAGTCTAAAGAGCTAAGTGTATTTTAATGTAACAGTGAAATTACTAGTTTAATTAAAATACAGGAAATGCTCGTTGTAATTTAGATATATAATAAGCTCGATAGTTAAATGTCCTAGAGCTAATTCTTAAAATTTTTTTTAAAATAAATTTAAAAAAAATTTTTTTAATTTTTAAATTGAAAATCACTTTACTTAATATATATATATATATATATATATATATATATATATATATATATATATATATATATATATATATATAAGCTTTATCTCTACTATTATATAAAAGGAACTTTGTCTGTGTGTCTGTGAGCTCGTTTCCTATGCACTCCAAAACGACTGGGCCGATTTTTTTTTAAATTTTCACACAAATATACATTATGTGTCTGGGAGTGTTCTTAGATAGGTTTTGTACCGAAATGCCTTCGACAATTATCGAAAATTGATAATCGAAAATCAAAAAACATTTAAGATGGATCGGTTCGATTTTAACCAAAGTTATCATTTTTGCACAGTTTAACATCAATAGTGTATGATGTTTCGGAATTTTTGAGATGAGGATTGGTTATTCTTATTATTTGGATTCATCAGATTACTGTTCGCACCTTGAGTGTGATTTTCACAGCGTTTTGGTCGATGTAACCTTTTTCAGGTGTATCTTGTCAAACTCGGGAATGTTTCTGTCGAACTCGCCAGGACCTGTGACGCAGTGGTTAGAGTACTTGGAAAAATCAATTGCAAAAAGTGATATTCTCCTTAAGGTTGAAGGTTCAATCCTCACTGTAGGCGACCGAAAAATACAACTATGAATTACTTAGGACCTCTACCCAGTCATGGCTGACGAAACAAGAGCATACTACCCCCAGGAAATAAATAAAGGGTTCCACTCGAAGTTCCAGAGTTTGACAGAAACATTCCTGAGTTCGACAAGGTACATCTGAAGACGGCTGGCGGTTATATGGCGAAATGTTGTGAAAATCACACACAAGATGAAAACATACAAGTTAACGAGAAGGAAAATTCCTGACAGATTGTAGAATTTGCCATTCCAGCAGACCACAGAGTGAAGATCAAGGAGATGGAGAAGTGGAGCAAATACATGGAACTGGCCAGGGAACTCAAAGGGATATGGAAGATGAAAAAAAATCAAGATAACACAACTAATAGTAGGAGCATTAGGAATAATACCAAAAAACTTTGAAAAAAGAATGTGAGATTGGAATCAGAAGGATGGCTAATAAGATACAACAGATAATAGTAATTAAAACGACCAAAATATTAAGGAAAATCCTTGAATGTGGAGACTAGCACACTTGAGCTACAGGCATAAGCCAGACATACAGAAACTGCTACGGATGTAAAACATGAAGGAACATCACATGGAATCATGAAAATTGAAACTGTATAATTGTAAGTTACCTCCCCTGTTCCCCTACCTCCCCCCTTTTTTTAATTTATTTGTGTGTGTGTGTGTGTGTGTGTGTGTGTGTGGCCAAAAACTAACGCCACACCAAACAAGCAAGGAGAGTCAAGGAGGATGGAAAGACTAAGGAGAAAAAGCACTAGGCAGACCTCGGTTGGATAAGTGCAAAGAGGACTGGGACCTTGAGGAGGCTTTTTGCCACCTAAATTCCAGTGAAAACCAATGGTCACCGCCAACAAGAAATCAATGGTAAGTGGCTGTTACAATATTGCAAATTCATCTGCAATGGTTATCGAAAAAGGTAGAGAGTATTGGAAATCTGGAGAGATCTGTTGTCACTCAGACTCCAAAGAACTCCATAACTTGTTCTCAAAGAGAAATCTTTGATGATGACCTGTGTGACTTCTCCTAGTGAGTAATTAATAACATGAGAAATCTTTTCCAGTTAAAATATATTGAGAAATATGCATTTTGTATTGAGAAATATGCATTTTGAATATAAACCTTGGGTAAAGTTATCCAATATGGCCAGAAAAAAAATGGCCGTTTCAGATAACGTGTTATTCTTTACCTAATGTTTACATAGTTAAAGTATGCATTTTTCAATACAAAAGGTGCAGTACTTAATAGATTTTAACTCAAAAAGATTCATCATATAATATTTAACAACCCACACAGAATTTTATTTTCTCACGATAAACTAACGCCGTGATTTTGTGACTTTGACCCTTATTATTTAATTTATCGGGTGGACTGAACTCGTCCCGTCAGCCATGGTTTTTAATTGTAATATCGCTTCAATCTCCAGACCTGATTATCACTTAACACTTTTATCCGTTGTGCCACAGGTCCATGGAGTAGAGATATCGGCTGAAACATTGTGAAACTAATATCAGGGATGGAAACATTAGTCTGAATAATCAAATAATACATTCCTTTTTAATGGGACTTTAAAAGAAAGGTGTTTTTTCCCCCCAGATTTCCCTCTATATTAAAAACGAAAAAAAAAAAAAAAAATGTGTATGATGTATGTGCCCGTGATGAAACGAAGATATATTCCTAAAATAAATCACGTAAATTTATCAAGTAGTTTTATTTTTATAAATAAAATCAATTTAAGTGATTACTAAGAATTCGTAGACATTACAACTTAAATCTAGCAAGTATGAATTATTGGTGAGTTATCACCCTTGTTTGTTTGTATTATTAATAGTATTTATTTATTTATTTATTTATTTATTATTTACTTGTTTTTTTTTGCCACTCGAGGATAAGGATTAAAGAGTGTACAGTAGAAATTGGACAATATGATAATGGAGATTCGGTAAATTTGTTAACTTATATGGAACGGCTCATCAAAAACTTGTTTACGTTAGACTTGAAGACAGCCATATTGTAGTCAGCCGGAAAGCAGAAAAACGGAAGACAATTCCATAGGCGTGCAGTTCTAAGAAAGAAGCTTTGCTCATGGAATCTACGCTTAGGTTTAAGCACAGATAAAGAGTGAGGGAAACTAGTGATAGTGTTTTCTGCTAGACGGGTGTTTCTTGTGAAAGTTTGGCGAAGGGGGGGGGACCATAGAATAAAGCTCAGTCGAGCACTTGCCAAATAACGATAAAGCAGAGACAAAACTCGCAACATCTCTTCTATGAGAAAGAGGTTGCAGGGAAGAGAAAAGGACATCTCCCACAAGGCTACGAAGTCTATTTTGCTTTCAAATTGGCAGACAAGACGGTCATTCTTCAGTAACTCACACAAAATTTGATTTTCGTATTTAAAAATAAAACTATTTGATCACTTTACGTAATTTTTGGAATATGATACTTTCGTTTCGTCGCGGCTACGTACAAACTAATAGTTTCTTTATTTTTGCTTTTTAATATAGAGGGATTCTGAACAAAAGCTAAAAGAAATTTAAGTATCACAATTAATTCTAAACAAAAGTTAAAAGAAATTTAAGTATGACGGTGTCATTTCGTCATTAAATAATTAATTAAACCAAATTGTTAACATTCAAACACGGTAATGTTTGAATATATGGTTAAGTGGCAGTTTTAGTCATTTAGAATTGCTTTAAAGCTTCACCTCTCACTCATTTTTCACCCAAATTTCAAACAATTATTACAGTTTATAGATCATCTCAGCTATATTGTGAAAAAAAAAATTCAATTTTTGTTCAGTAAAACAAAGGTTATCATGAAGTTACTGGTGTTCAAAATCGTAAAAAAAAAAAAACCCATGAGGTGAACAACGTTTTTTGACTAGTTACCATTGTAATCACGTCGCTTCAGCGACTACTGTTGCTACCAATTCACTGCTTTCGAGAAAAGAGAAGTAACAAGTGAAACA
This sequence comes from Euprymna scolopes, assembly GCF_053919585.1. Taxonomy (NCBI): domain Eukaryota; kingdom Metazoa; phylum Mollusca; class Cephalopoda; order Sepiida; family Sepiolidae; genus Euprymna; species Euprymna scolopes. Next base: position 81,977,751 of record NC_136500.1, read on the forward strand.
GAGAGAATAAAAGAATGAATGGGAGATAATTGCAAAGTATTAAAAGCAGACGAGTGACGTACATTGTTATTATGTATGTTTATAGACTGAAATTAAACAAAGAACAAGTGAATTTACTGGAAGCCTGGAAAAATCATGGATCACAATAGAAAAATGCGAGCATAAAAAGTAATATGGCTAAGCTTAAACATGGAAAAGTAAAGGACTAGTTAAAACTGGAAAAGAAAAGGACAAAATATTCTAGTAAAAAATATAAATTTATAACTTAAAATATTGCAGCATTAAATTTTTTAAAAATTCAATTTATAAGATTATATAATCAATTCTTAATGCTGCAATATTTTAAGTTATAAATTTATTATACTTATGTCCTTTTCTTTTCCAGTTTTAACAACTAGTCCTTTACTTTTTCATGTTTAAGCTTAACTATATTAATTTTCATGCACACATTTTTCTATTGTAATAATATTATAACTAACTGTTGTTAAGGTAACTCATTGTTCCTATTTACAATGCCTCCCCACGGGACAGAGTTAGACACCAGGGTCGTTTTTTAATGTGGAGAAAAGGTACAAAAATAAAAAAAATTGTCTCAGTCGTGAAAGACTGTTCCTCCACCGAAAGAGAACAAGAAATGGAAGTGCAGCATCTGAAGAACAGATACTACACTTTGATCTTGGCCAAAAGGCAAAGGTAACTCATTGTAGTAATATTAGAATTCTGCGCGCAGCATGGCGGCAAATTGTGACGCCAATGTGACGTCAACATTTTGTAGCCGGTGTTACTTTTGAAAGGGCGCCCTATTTTACTGAGGCCGGTGAATAGTATTTTTTTTATTTTATTTTTGTTTTCTTAATAAAATGACCCGTAAAAATTGTTTTAATAACTGTTAAAACAAATTCATTAAACAAATTGTATTATTAAGTTTATTTAATTAAGTTTATAGATGAATATGAACAAAATAAATACATGCATAAATGGAATTAAATAGATACTTTTTAATAAATGATATGGTCGTGAAGCAGTTAACATTGTTAAAATAATGTTCTAATTTCTATTCATGTAGTTATTGGATGAAAACAGCTTCCCAATCGTTTAATAAATTAGTATTTTCTTCGGATTTTAAAGTAAAAAATTACTTTCTGTTTGACAATTTAAATGGTTCTCAATTCCTTTTAAATTTCAGTACTTGTACAGTTTAATCAAGACATTCAAACATGAAAATATCGAAAAAAAAGTTATATTGTACGTATTCGTTATGGAACGAAGTTCTCAAAAAAAAAAAAAGTTTCACTTAATTTCATCAAGTAGTTTTTATTTTACAGCGAAAAAACAATTTGTTATGATACCGAGCAAAAGGTTCGATTTTTAGGAAGAAAAGCTAGTAATAAAGATGGGGAGGGAGTGTCGGCGCTTTAACTGGAGTTATTTCCCTGTGGCATGTTCAACAAATTTCATAATGGCTGACTTCAACGCGCTCTCATAAAAACGTGTTTTTCTGCTGTAAAATAAAAACTACTCGATCAAATAAAATGACATTTTTTTCAGAGATCTTCAGTCCAAAACGGATACCTACAATATAACCTTTTTTTTTCGATATTTTCATTTTTTAATGTCTCCATTAAACCGTACAAGTAGCTAAACTTCCAATGATCACAAAGAAATTCATTTTATTATTATTATTATTATTATTATTATTATTATTATTATTATTATTATTATTTTTATTATTATTATTATTATTATTATTAATATTCGATTACTAGTGAAATTTAAATTTAAAAAAAGTAATTATCAAAGTAACGCTAATGCGAAAAACACGCATGCAGACACACACACACACACACACACACACACACACACAAACACACACACACACACACACGTGAAGTTGCTTGTAATTTGATTAGTATAGATTTACAAGCGTACAATGCAACAATGTTATTTGAGGCCTAAACAAACACTGCACGATGTGAAACGTGCTGCCCAACTGCTGTGGCTACTGCTACAGTGCTACAATGCTGTACCAACTGGAAATGGAACTCACTATGACGTCAATGCATTAAAGAAGAGACCACCAGCATTATCTTCATCATCGATTATAATGATAAATTCAAATTATCAACCGATGGATTGACACTTGAGGTCATTATCTACTACTACTACTACTACTACTACTGTGTATATAAGATACTTCTCATCCTGCTCCACGCTCTCTTATATCCGGGTTACACTTATATCCGGGGTTCTCATACACTGTATATTAACACAGGCTCTAATTTGGGGCCCGAGAAAATCACTCTTATATCCGTTTTTCATATATATATATTCGTGTCTCTCATATCTGGGTTAGACTGCACTATGATTAACTCTTATAATTGTTTTAAGACAATGGATATTTTGGGCTATCTTTACAATTCAAGTTTTTATTTTATTTTTTTTTTCAATCGCTCCAGACAAGGCATGAAACCACTTGATGTAAGAGGCTAAAAAATAGTACTTCAAGGTCAAAAACTTGCCAACTATAAATGTTAGATGGAATAGATTCTGACCCAGGAAACAGCATTTCTTCCCCTTTTATCAGAAACATCGCTCCTGGAATGTGAGGACTAAAGGACAAAATAAAAGAATCGAGAGTTATGCGGCTGCCAAAAGTAAATCCAAGAAATACTTCACTTCCGGTTGCTGCTTCGTTTCAATTGAATTTGTACGGTATATCTTTTGTTTATGAAATTGTTAACTGAAAGTACAGAATAGGTAAAGGAAGCTACGCCCTCCCCATGTTAAGAAGGGCTTTTCTAAATAATGTTATTTAAAAAGGTTTTTAGTTTTCTCCCACCGCAAGAACTTAGGCACCAGGGTCGGAAAGTGGGACTGAGGAGGGGCAAAAAAGTGCCTAAGCAGCCCCGTCGGCATTCCTTGTTAAGGGCGCCTCAAGCGATTAATAATAGGCTAACTCTTCTCAAAGAGAGAAAGCAAAACCTGGAAGGGTGGACCTCCTAGAACTGCACAAAACTAAACTCCCACCACAAAATCAACAGAGACCGGATCATTACAGGAATGGTCTAATCTCTGTTGATTTTGGGGGTTGAGAATAAAAATCCCTAGAAAAAACATTCTTACTTAACATGCGGAGGAGCAACCAGAAATGAAGTGGAAACTGAAATCGAAAAGATGACCAATATTTTCTATTTCCTTTTTTTGACTAATGACTAGGGCTATGACAACAGCATATTTTTTTCATTGTTTTGACTCTCGAGTGTATATCCATTAATATCTTATATGCTATTATATAGAGTGATGTGGTTCTCGGTTGATTAACTGTGTCAGATATATACTTGAAAGTCTAAACAATGAAAAGAATATGCTGTTGTCATAGTACTACTAATGAGTCACTATTCAACAAGGCTAAGAGACACTCGAGGATAATGGTTAGGGACTTATAAGTAAGGCTATGACAAGAGAATATTCTTTTCATTATTTTGACTCGAGTATATATCTGTCGATATGCTTTTATATATAGTGATGTGGTTTTCGATTGATTAACTGTGTCTGTGTCGGATATATACTCGAGAGTCAAAACAATGATAAGAATATTCTGTCGTTATAGCCCTACTTATAAGTACAGTTTATGACAAGTATTTATTGACATTAGATTTGAAGAAGATTGTGTTGTAACCTTCAGGGAATCAATCTTGTGGCAATGTGTCTTACAGGTGGGAAGTTTATAAAAATAGAAAAAAAGGAAAATAAGTAATAACCAGATCTTTAAAATGGCAAGTTTTAAAATAAAAGTGCGTAAAGGTGCAGAATAGTTAACAGTCAAGAAATCGTAAGACATCATAAGACTTTGTAAACAAAATTTTAAAATTTTAAAATAGAAAAATAAAGACAGTTTAAGCACGTTAAAAGTATACAGGTCGGTAGATAATTAAATATCTACTGAGCTTGATGTAAGTTTTATTTTTACAATTTCCCGACTGTTAACTATTCTTCATATTTGCCATAAAATTGAAGGTATAGAGTTAAAAATTCTCCCCTTTACCCCCACGCTGTCAGCAGAAAATAAAAGTTAGATTCTCTTCTCTTTTCGTGAAATTAGATGTCAATATTCTGGAAATACATGGAAAAATATTTTAGACTCTAGAGGAGGGGCTCACTTAACTATATATTTATAACGTAAAATGATCATGTACTTCCTGACCAGAAATTGTTATTGCTCACTTAGTTCTTGACCACATAGCATAGGAAAAAAACGAATAACCAATTTTTTTGTTTTTCCCCTCAAAATAGTTACTGTTTTTGCCATTTTAAACATATTCTTTTATTTCTTCTTCGTTGTTGCAGCAAAATTCAATAAATGAAACAGTTAGAGTATTGGAAAAAAATGGCGCAGTGGTTAGAGTAGTTGGAAAAATCGATTGTAAAATGTGATATTCTCCTTAAGGTTGAAGGTTCAGTCCTCAGTGTGGGCGACCAAAAAAGAAAAACAATTGCTAATTACTTAGGACCTCTACCCAATCATGACTGACAGAATGACAACATGCTAGCCCTGTGAAGTAAATAAACGGTTCTGTTCGAAATCCCATTCAAATTATCGAGTTCAACAGAAACATTCCTGAAGAAGGTCGGAGGTTACATCAACTGAAACGTTGTGAAATTGACGCTCAAGATGAAAACAGTAGTTCGATGAATCCAAATAACCAAATCCTCATCGCAAAATTTTAGAAACTTACGTTTATGTCGAAATTAGTAAACATTTAAAAACTTACAAAAATAATCAAGTAGTAAAATAATTACAAGTAAAAATGAAATTTATCGAATTATAGAGTTTTGTCATATTGGTTAATGTAGAAGAATGTTTAAAAGCCAGAGGAGGTACTGCAATCTGTAATTTTGACAAATTCATATTTCAAAATTGAAAATGATGGATCGCTAATATTTACTTTTTTTTTTTTTTTTTTTAAATAAAATAATTCTAGCATATTTTCTGCTTGTTCATTTTCCATCATTTTTGTGACTTTTACTAATTACAACAGAATATGTACAAGATGGGACGATAAAATTGTCGCCCTAGAAAAGACGACATGATTCCATTTCCGTTTGATGAAAACTGGTTTTCCTTCTTTTTTTTTTGTTGCAGACCATGTACAAGTTAGCCGGTTGTGTACAAATCCCAAGACCGATAGGAGCCTTCTATCATGTCCGAAAGTGACACAATGCTCAACAAGCGAGATTGGAGATGCACTGCTATAAAATTTATGCTCTCTACCGATCCAAGTTATGACAACAGGATCATTGCCAGCACCCTCAAAATGCATCGCTAGATTGCCACAAATAGCAGGGACGTGCTCAGGGTGATGAAAACAAAGTTTCCGGCCACGGTTACGGTCTTTGGTGTGGTTACAAGTGAGGGTCAAATCATGCCACCTCACACATTCGAAGTCAGCTTGACTGTCAACACCAAAGTGTACCTGGATATGCTGAAGAGTGTGGTGATCCTCGGTGCAATCATGTGGCAGACCGTGGGTGTGATGAAAACTGGTTTTCCTTTTTTTTGTTGCAGACCATATACAAGTTAGTCAGTTGTGTATAAATCCCAACTTGGCACCGGCCCACAAGTCCAAAGAGATCCAGACTTGGTTTCAGAAGGAGTGCTACGACTTTGTACCCTTTCTTCACTGGTCGTCCTCCTCCTTTGACCTGAACCCACTGGACTACTTCATTTGGTCATATGTTGAGAACATCACCAACATGACCTCTCACAACACCAAAGCCAGCCTGATCGCCACCATCAGCTAAATATTTGCTGAGCTCCTGTTGGCGCTTGTGGAAAAGGAATACTTCTTTTCCGGACCCATATCGAGGTGGTGATTGAGGCTGAAGGCGGCTACATTGAATAGATGTCAGCTCTACTACATAATCAAGTTACCTGCATTGATTTTTTCAATACAAGTTTTAAAAGAAAGCCATAGTGTCTTTTTACTTTAGGGCAACATCTTTTATCGTTCTACCCTGTAATACGTAATAATGTTTTTAATTAAAAAACATTTTTTGAAATCCCAGTACACCGCAGAAGCACTAAAAATACATATCTTTTCAACATGCTTCCCCCTTTGATTAATATGTGGCGATACGAAAAAAAAAAATCCTTTATTTATTTTGTAATCTTTTCACCTACTTATTTTATCTGCAACATAAAGATACTTATTTTATTTTATTTCATTTTATTTTATTTATCTCCCCAGGAGGTTATACACAATGTTTGGCGTTAAGCTGAAAAGCCAGAGCACTATGATTAGCGCACTCTGACCTACAAAAAAATGCCGAAGCAGTCCCGTCAACATTCCCTAGTAGAAGCGCCTCAGACAATTAGAAAGCGTAAAGCATAAAGATATTATTTATTTATTTATTTTATTTTATTTTACTTATTTCATTTTTTTTTATTTGTTGAAACCACTCCAGACAAGGCATGAAGCTATTTAATGTAAGGAGTTAAAAAAAAAAAAAAATTAAAAAAAAAAACCCAACAAATTTCAAGGTCGAAAGCGATAAATGTTAGATGAATAGATTCCGATCCAGAAAACAGCAATTATTTCTCCTTTGTCAGAAACATCTATAATATAAATCTCACCTGTCTGTTTAAATGTATGTATGTATGTATGTATGTATGTATGTATGTATGTATGCCTAAAACTTTCGACAGAGACACTGGATTTTCATGATATATGTATCAATTTGAAGCGCGACTCTTTGGGCGACAAATATAAAAAATGACTAAGAACATTAATTTCTTCGCCCTCAACTGGGCACTTTTCTACAGGGAGGGGTCGCTTTTTTCACCAATATTTTCGAAAGTAATCCCATCTTTTTGATTGTCTAGCTTTAATTTAAACCTATGTCACTTCCGGTTTGGCAATGGATGAAACAGCAAAGAGTTCATGTTTTTTTTCACATTCTTTTCCTCCTTTGTGGTACGGGTTCAAGCCTGCCTGCCTGCCTGCCTGCTACCACTTTTTTTTTTATTGCTCAATACACACCTCCAAACACTCGGGCAACGCCTGGTACCCAGGCTAGTCTCTCATGAAATGTGAAGCGTAAAAGACAAAATAAGGGAAGCAAGAGTTATGAAGCTGCCAAAAGTAAACCCAAACGTCCACTTTCGACTCTCATCAATGCTTTTATCCAACGAATACACGTGAAAGTTGATATCAAAAATTAACAAAAATAGTTTTTATGTGACTTTTAGAATTTCTGTAAATTTAAGAATAGTGATGAGCTTACAACAGCATAAATGATTTGAAAATACGAACGCTTTAAAATCTGAATTCAAATAGCTCTATCTCTATCTCTACATTTATATAAATGCAACTTTGTCTGTGTGTGTATGTGAGAGAGTTCCTTACGGCTGAACAGATTTTCTTTAAAATTTATAGAACTTTAGTGTATAGGTCTGGGAGTGATCTTAATTAAGTTTTGTCTCAGAATACCCCCGATAATTACCCAATAATTGATAATCGAAACCGTTATTTTAATTTATCTATCGTCGGTAAAGCCATTTTTTCCATGTCGTCGCTTAGCAACAATGATAGAACAACGGGTGCGTTTGAAAAGAATGTTTCTGTTTGGAGCACAATTGAATCATGATACTTGACTTTTGCATTTTAAACTTTAAATCATGCCATTATTTAAAGATAATTTTATAAAATCAACAGAAGGTTCTATAAAGTGCAATGTAGACTACAAGATATTGTTGACTAAGTCACTGCAGATGGGGGCATCTGCAGCTCTCTCTGGGTTCACCCCGTAGTGGGAGGTTGCTCCCAAACTCAAAAAACTTCAACCTGAATTAGCGCCCATACTTACAAAACTGTTTAAACGTTGTCTTAAGGAGAATAGTTTCCCATCTCCCTGGAAAATCTCATCAGTATGCCCTGTATTTAAGAATTCAGGTGATCGCTCATCCCCCTCTCAGGACAGGCCAATAAGTCTCCTGTGCGTCATGAGTAAGTTGCTAGAATCTGTGTTAAATACAGAAGTAATCAAACATCTCAACAAAAATAACCTTCTTAGTGACACTCAATATGGTTTCCGTTCTGCTAGATCTACAGCAGATGTGCTTACAGTTATATCGCATAGGATTAGCAAATCTCTCGACGGTGGCAATCTTTCTAGGGCAATTGCTCTTGACATATCTAAAGCCTTTGATAGGGTATGGCATAAAGGTTTACTTCATAAGATCGCTAGCTATGGTATAGCTGGAAAAGTCTTCTCAATTATTAAATCATTTCTTTCTGATAGGTTCATAAGAGTAGTAGTTGAGGGGCAAAAATCAGAAGCTCACAGTATTAATGCCGGTGTCCCTCAGGGATCCATCCTGGGCCCAACTCTTTTCCTGATCTACATTAATGATTTTCCAAATCATATCCTTACATCATTTGTAGACATTTATGCTGACGACACTACCATTTATGGTACCACATCTAAGACATTAAACGACCAAGTTCTCTCCAATTCTCTCTCCTCTGATATTGAGCACGTAGTACAATGGGGAAAGGAGTGGCTGGTTACTTTTAATGCATCTAAAACCAAGCTTCTCTCTTTACATCATCAACATTCTAATTCACATTTGTCATCAATTGAAATGAATGGCTCTCGTCTTCAGGAGGCCTCAAGTTTTGACAAGCTTCTGGGCTTGACCATTACTCCTGATCTTAAATGGAACACGTATATCAAATCTGTTGCCAAGGCCGCTGGAAAAATGTTGGGATCTTTCTATCGATCTAGTAGATATCTCACTGCTGATGCTATTCTCTACCTATATAAGAGCCAGGTACGTCCAAGGATGGAATACTGTTGCCACATCTGGGCAGGAGCTGCTAGAAAGGACTTGTCCTGCCTTGATAGAGTTCAAAATAGACTTCGTAGCCTCGTAGGAGATGTCCTTTTCTCCTCCTTGCAACCTCTATCTCACAGAAGAGATGTTGCGAGTTTGTCTCTGATGTATCGTTATTTTCATGGAAAGTGTTCAACTGAGCTTCAATCTATGGTCCCCTCTCGCCAAACTTTCACAAGAAACACTCGTCTAGCTGTAAACACTATCAATAATTTCCCCCACTCTTTATCTGTGCCTAAACCTAAACGTAGATTCCATGAACAAAGCTTCTTTCTTAGAACTGCCCGCCTATGGAATTGTCTTCCGTTTTCCTACTTTCCGGCTGACTACAGTATGGTTGTGTTCAAGTCTAAAGTAAATAAGTTCTTGATGAGCCGTTCCATATAAGTTATTAAATTTACTAAATTTTCATTACTAATGATTACTATATTGACCAATTTCTACTGTACACTCTTTAACCCTTATCCTTGAGTGGCCTCTGGGCCTTGATAATGTGGTGATGCCTTTGTAAAAAAAAAAAAAAAAAAAAAACAGAACAGGCAGTCAATCGATTTGATTGGAAAAATTTGAGTGATTTCACCAGTTTCAATGATAGTAAAAGTATAGGAGGGTGAGAATTTATTGATCATTTTTCACTCCTGGACAACGTCGAACCTCCCTGCCAGGTTTCGATAAAAACATAATGATATTTGTCAATAAAAAAAAGCAAAACTTTATTCATTTTCCTTCAGCAAAATTACAGTGGCAACATGCCACTGACTGGTGGGCTGGCAGCGATTGGTAAACTGTCGTACCGACGTATAGATGTACAAAGAAAAAAAAAAAAAACAAACAAACAAAAAAGTAACGTATCGATTCAAAGCAGCTTATAGTTCAGTAAAAATCATTATTTATGTGTTTATTTTTATGCTAGGGAAAAGCTGTTTATTTTGTACTAGCTGGAAGCCCGGCATTTCCTGATCATACAATACGTTTAAACATGATAGTTTAATTTATGCAGATTCTCTATTGTTTATTCTATATTATTAGGAATAATTTGTCCGGTGGACTAATTCCCCCCCAAAATAAAAAAAAAAAACACATAAAAAAATAATAATGATAATGTCATTCTTCAAATTCCGTCTGTGTTTATTTACAATATCATGTCAGCTTATATTTGGGCTTGACGATGAATGCCTGGGATAAGTCACTTCTGATTAATGTTTAGTTTTAAAATATGCAAAAGAAGAAATGATTTACGGCGATTTTAAATGGTACCTCTTCATTTATCATAAATTGAATTCATTAATAAAAAAAAATGTAAATAAAATGTCGAGGTGATCATTCGATCTACAGTCGAATGCTCTACCACTAAGCTATATCTCCAGATTATAATAAAACTGTTTTTTTTAAAAAAGAACTGGTTTGCTGAAATTTTATTATCTCTGTTGTCGGTGTAATGTAAAATATTCCCCTGTAAAAATTATTCTTTTTTATCTATAAGAGGGGAAAACTATTTTTAGAGTCGGATTTTTTTGATTTTCAATACTTATCGGATAAATTTCTGTACAAAACATATCTAAGAACACTGCCAAACATATGAATTAGCTTTGTGTGAAATTTGCAAAAGATTGACTCAGCCGTTTTGGAACTTATGAGGAAGTAACTAACACACACACACACACACACACACACAGTGGCTTTTCTATAATAGTAGAGATACACACTTTTCAGTTTCATCGTCTTTAACAATCATATGTTCTTATTAGCATTGGGACTATTAACTAAGAATCAGAAAAATTGGAACTTCTTGTGATATCGGAATCAGTAAAAATTTAGTCTAATTTCCGATTCTGAAAACGATTCTTTTAATCGTTTTGTTTTAAAAATTTTTTGACTTAATAATTTCACACGAATATACTTGATGTGTCTGGGAGTGTTCTGGCGTAGGTTTTGTATTAAAGTGCAAGTTGTCAGCAGCTATTTTTGGCCTTATTAAGGCCAGTAGACAAAGGATATAACTCAAACTTTGATTTAAGCAAGAGAAAAGCTAACAAAGCGACTCTTTTCCCATGTTAAGAATAGCTTTATAAATTTGCGCAGGGTTGATTTATATTTTTCATAAATATTGGATAAATTTACGTAAATTTGAGTGCACGGGGTTTTTTTTTTTACCTTAAAAGGTAAGTACATAAAGGTTTTATGCAATTATCTTTTTAGATATAAAGGTTGTTGTGGTCTCATGTTACCATTCCTCTATTTACAATTAGAAGCAAAGGCAAACACGCTGTCAGCTGAGACTCGACGCTCTTGGAAATACGCCATGACCACGTGTGGTAAAAATAGCAACGACTGTTTATAAACAATAAAGAGAAAACACAAAAATTCACCTTTCACAAACTAAACAAAGGACTATTATTTCGAACCTAGATTAAAATAGATACAGTTAACAAACACCAAAGACACTTTTAACTGTAAGTAGTATGGTGTGAAATTGATTATAGTCATTCATTGTTTAGTCACTCCATCACTGGGTGTGGAGCCTGTATCATGAATGGCTCTCCTTAAAGCTAACAGCTTTCACAGCTAATCTCCAGCTGCGCTTGAGAGCTGGGAGCACTCCCATCTCAACTTGACGAGAGTCAAGTCGGTGTTGTCGCCATGGGAACCAAGGGAAGAAGAACACAATACACACTCGAATCTCTACTGTTGTCTTCCTCCTGGGTTTCCCCCTCACAGTCTGCCACTCCAGTTCCTGAACCTGCTTCAACTTTAGCTCACTTCTGCAGCTTTCAGTAACCAGCTTACTTCTGCAGCGACCCCAATGCCTCTGGCTCTCTCCTGTAGCTTCTATGGCCCTTGAAATCCGACTACCAGCTTCATTGCCCACTGACATCATGCAACTTGTTCCAGTGCCCACTGACGTCCATCTACCCATTCCAATGCCTATTAACATGCGGCTATCTGCTCCAGTGAGGCCCGGCCACCCATACCAGTGCCCACTGACATCCAGCTACCCGTACCAGTATCTACTGACGTTCAGCTACATATTCCAGTGCCCATTAACGTTCAGTATAATCACGTTGACACACCGGTTCCCACTGGATCACCGAAGTTAAGCTAAGTTGAGCCTGGATGGATGATCATTTGGAACTTCCAGGTGCTGTATGTGCTCTCCGCTTATCTCAGCATTGTTTCCAGTCGTCCTGGTCTTCTTCTTGCCACTGGATCGAAACAGTGTCGATTCAGGAGAGATATGTGGTTACGGATTGTGCACCCCTTGCCTCATAATTACATGCGCAACTGCCCCTACAGGGGTATCCTTTGTCTTTCAAGACTAAACAGAGGCATCGATTGAACGTTCGGCTACTTGTTCCAGTGCTCACTGACGTCCGGCTACCAGTTCCTACCTCAACTCAAAACGTTTAAACCTCGAAAGATGCCTGTCCTCATTCCTGTTCATCCTGAATCCATTGCCGTACACTTTACGATATCCTATTGTCTGTCACCAAACACTTGTGTTTGTTATCCTTCTTTGCTATTGCTGTTACTCCTTTGCGTTGTGTCTACTGTATTAATTGTATGGTCGATTGGCACCTTCACTGTCTTTCTCTTCTCTTTTTTTTTTTTTTTTTTACATGGGGGTCACCACTTATCAAGCCCCAGAGGCCACTCGAGGATAAGGGTTAATAGGTATACATTAGTCATTGTGATTTTAGCATAGTAAACAGTGGGAATTTTGTAACTTGGATTACTTAGGAGGACGATTCAATTAGAACTTGTTCACATTGGACTTTTTCTTTTTTTTCATAGGCATCAACACATTATCAAGGCCAAGAAGCCACTCAAAGATAAGGGTTAAAGAGTGTACAGTAGAAATTGGATAATATAATAATCATTAGCAATGAAAATTTGTTAAATTTGATAACTTATATGGAACGGCTCATCAAGAACTTATTTACATTAGACTTGAAGACAACCATATTGTAGTCAGCCGGAAAGCAGGAAAACGGAAGACAATTCCACAGGCTTGCAGTTCTAATAAAAAAGCTTTGTTCATGGAAGCTACGTTTAGGTTTAGGCACAGATAAAGAGTGGGGGGAATTATTGATAGTGTTTACAGCTAGACGAGTGTTTCTTGTGAAAGTTTGGCGAGGGGGGACCATAGATTGAAGCTCAGTCGAACACTTTCCATGAAAATAACGATACATCAGAGACACACTCGCAACATCTCTTCTGTGAGATAGAGGTTGCAAGGAAGAGAAAAGGACATCTCCTACGAGGCTACGAAGTCTATTTTGAACTCTATCAAGGCAGGACAAGTCCTTTCTAGCAGCTCCTGCCCAGATGTGGCAACAGTATTCCATCCTTGGACGTACCTGGCTCTTATATAGATAGAGAATTGCATCAGCAGTGAGATATCTACCGGATCGATAGAAAGATCCCAACATTTTTCCAGCGGCCTTGGCAACAGATTTGATGTACATGTTCCATTTAAGATCAGGAGTAATGGTCAAGCCCAGAAGCTTGTCAAAACTTGAGGCCTCCTGAAGACGAGAGCCATTCATTTCAATTGATGCCAGATGGGGATCAGAATGTTGATGATGTAAAGAGAGAAGTTTGGTTTTAGATGCATTAAAAGTAACCAGCCACTCCTTTCCCCATTGTACTACATGCTCAATATCAGAGGAGAGAGAATTGGAGAGAACTTGGTCGTTTACTGTCTTAGATGTGCTACCATAAATGGTAGTGTCATCAGCATAAATGTCTACAAATGATGTAAGGATGTGATTTGGAAGATTATTAATGTAGATCAGGAAAAGAGTTGGGCCCAGGATGGATCCCTGAGGGACACCAGCATTAATACTGTGGGCTTCTGATTTTTGCCCCTCAACTACTACTCTTATGAACCTATCAGAAAGAAATGATTTAATAATTGAGAAGACATTTCCAGCTATACCATAGCTAGAGATCTTATGAAGTAAACCTTTATGCCATACCCTATCAAAGGCCTTAGATATGTCAAGAGCAATTGCCCTAGAAAGGTTGCCTCCGTCGAGAGATTTGCTAATCCTATGAGATATAACTGTAAGCACATCTGCTGTAGATCTAGCAGAACGGAAACCATATTGAGTGTCACTAAGAAGGTTATTTTTGTTGAGATGGTTGATTACTTCTGTATTT